>NW_027139504.1:0-172333 GCF_035084215.1 Heptranchias perlo
TGGCAATGGGAAAGAGTGGAACGAATCGGACAGCTCTTCCAATGGGCCGAATGGCCTGCGTCATTCCGTGAAACTGGGCGACAGAGCTCTCAAAAGCCGACACACAGCTCTACAATACGGCCTGCCGGATAACCCGACGAACACGCACAGGGGGAGGGAGCGCGCCGCGAGAGGGCTGCTGACCTTGTTCTGGTCGCCGCTGCTGGGCGACGCCGCGTAGTCGTGGTACATCGGGGGCGCGGAGCCGCGCTCTCCGTCGTCCGACAGCGACTCGGGCTCCGTCTTCACCTGTGCCAGCTGCTCCTTGATCATCACCAGCTCGTCGTCCCTCACCCGCAGGAGTTTCTGGCAAAATAGAGCAGAGTTTAAGCGAGAGCTGGCTGGCGCCAAACTGGCACCTGCAGCTGAGAGAGAGTGAGAATGAGAGCGAGCGACAGCGGGAGAGAGAGAGAGAGACACAGAGAGAGGGAGAGAGTCTGTTTGCGTGTGAGCGAGTGAGTGCGTGCGTGCGTCCAGAGGCTCTGCTCAGTGCGGAGTCGATGAAGTGCAGCCAAAGTGTTAAGAGAGGAGAATAAAAAATAAAACTACCAGAGAGCACGGGGCGTGTGAACAAAATAATCTCTTTATTGTAGATGGTCTTTCTTTTTTTTTGTTTAAATGTTCTTTTTTTTCTCCCCCCGACAGAAGACGATACAGAATTTTGCTTTCGTTTCTGGCCGATTCGTACCAGGCGTGTCGGACGCAACGACTCTGGAGCGGCTGAACTAGCAAGCGAGAGCTGGGACACGGCCAGGGAAAGTAGGGAGGGAGAGGGAGGCGAAAGGAGAGAGAGCGGAGGGAGCAGGAAGGTGAAGTGAGGGTATATCGGCAGGGGGGGGTGAGATTATACAAGGACAACGCAGATAAGAGGAATGCGGAAAGCAAGGAGAGGAAGGAAAAGGCAGGGCAAAAATTAGGAGGGCGAGGGAGCAGGTACGCGGGGACAATTGAAGGGTGAGCGAGGGGAAGCGGGGAAAGGGAGGTGGGGAGGGAGAGGTGGGCGAGAAATGGGGACAGTTAAGGAGCGGTTAGGGGGAGAAAGGGGGGGGAAGCAGGGAGAGGAGAAGATAAGCCACAGGGGGGAGGGGAGAAAAGTGAAGGGGGCCACGGGGGGGGGGGGGGGGGGGGAAGAGGGGAGGAAAGAGGAGGCCACGGGGGGGAGAGGGGAGGAAAGAGGAGGCGCCACGGGGGGGGAGGGGGGAAAGAGAAGGAGGCCACGGGGGGGAGAGGGGAGGAAAGAGGAGGCCACGGGGGGGGGGGGAGGGGGGGAAAGAGAAGGAGGCCACGGGGGGGGGGGGAGAGGGGAGGAAAGAGGAGGCCACGGGGCGGAGAGGGGAGGAAAGAGAAGGAGGCCACGGGGCGGAGAGGGGAGGAAAGAGAAGGAGGCCACGGGGAGGGGAGGGGGGACAAAAAAGAGAAGGGGGGGGGAAAGAGAAGGGGCCACGGGAGAGAGAGAGGGGGCAGGAAAGCAAAGGTCAATGGGGGAGGGAGGAACAAGAGCGAGGGGAATGTGAACGAATAGCCATATCAGGTAAGTCAAACGCGGACATACTGGAGACTACAAATCATCAGAACAGGCCCTGCATGATTGGAAGGGCCTGGAACTCCCACACCGCCAGGGATTTAGCCCAGAGAAAGATTTACAGCTCCCAGCGGGCCGCAGCCCCGGTCACCGTCCTTCTGATGCTAAGAGGAGAGTTTTCCTGCCGACTCTCGCCGAGTACGATTCCTCAAGGCCTCCGCTGCCTCTCTCGAGTGGCAACTCCTCATCTGCGAGTGCCAGCTATTCTACCACAGGAGCGGCGCAGTAGCCAAGCCAGATCCTGACTGGTTTCTCCCCCCAATACCGAACACGGGGTGCCGAGGCCCACAGCAGCACCACCTAGCGGCTGCCCCTGGCGACCCTCAGGCAGCTCAACCCAAGATGGGGCTGGGACCTGGGATCGTCACTGGCCCTGGTGACTCATGTAAAGGGGCTGTTTATACTCATTCCAGGTATCACTTTCTCACCAGGGGGGGGGGGAAAGACACACACACACACACACACACACACACACACACGGGGGGGGGGGGGGGGGGGGAGGACACACACACACACACACACACGGGGGGGGGGGGGGGGGGGAGGACACACACACACACGGGGGGTGGGGGGGGGGGGGGGGGGGAGGACACACACACACACACACACGGGGGGGGGGGGGGGGGGAGGACACACACACACACGGGGGGTGGGGGGGGGGGGGGGGGAGGACACACCACACACACGGGGGGTGGGGGGGGGGAGGACACACCACACACACAGAGAGGGGGGGGGAGGACACACACACACACACACACAGAGAGGGGGGGAGGACACACACACACACACACACAGAGAGGGGGGGGAGGACACACACACACACACACACGGGGGGGGGGGGAGGGGGGGGAGGACACACACACACACGGGGGGTGGGGGGGGGGGGGGGGGGGGGGAGGACACACCACACACACACACACACACACACACACAGAGAGGGGGGGGAGGACACACACACACACACACACACACGGGGGGTGGGGGGGGGGGGGGGGGGGGGGAGGACACACCACACACACACAGAGAGGGGGGGAGGACACACACACACACACACAGAGAGGGGGGGGAGGACACACACACACACACAGAGAGGGGGGGGAGGACACACACACACACACACACACAGAGAGGGGGGGGAGGACACACACACACACACAGAGAGGGGGGGGAGGACACACACACACACACACACACACAGAGAGGGGGGGGAGGACACACACACACACACAGAGAGGGGGGGAGGACACACACACACACACACACACAGAGAGGGGGGGGAGGACACACACACCACACACAGAGAGGGGGGGGAGGACACACACACCACACACACAGAGAGGGGGGGGAGGACACACACACACACACACACACGGGGGGGGGGGAGGGGGGGGAGGACACACACACACACACACACACAGAGAGGGGGGGAGGACACACACACACACACACACACAGAGAGGGGGGGGAGGACACACACACACACACACACACGGGGGGTGGGGGGGGGGGGGGGAGGACACACCACACACACAGAGAGGGGGGGGAGGACACACACACACACACAGAGAGGGGGGGAGGACACACACACACACACAGAGAGGGGGGGAGGACACACACACACACACACACACAGAGAGGGGGGGAGGACACACACACACACACACACACAGAGAGAGGGGGGGGAGGACACACACACACACACAGAGGGGGGGGGGAGGACACACACACACACACACACACACACACAGAGAGGGGGGGAGGACACACACACACACACAGAGAGGGGGGGGAGGACACACACACACACACACACACAGAGAGGGGGGGGAGGACACACACACACACACACACAGAGAGGGGGGGAGGACACACACACACACACACACACAGAGAGGGGGGGGAGGACACACACACACACACACACAGAGAGGGGGGGGAGGACACACACACACACACAGAGGGGGGGGGGGGGGAGGACACACACACACACAGAGAGGGGGGGGGGAGGACACACACACACACACACACAGGGGGAGGACACACACACACACACAGGGGGAGGACACACACACACACACACAGGGGGAGGACACACACACACACACACACACAGGGGGAGGACACACACACACACACAGGGGGAGGACACACACACACACACGGGGGAGGACACACACACACACACACACAGGGGGAGGACACACACACACACAGGGGAGGACACACACACACACACACACAGGGGAGGACACACACACACACAGGGGGAGGACACACACACACACAGGGGAGGACACACACACACACACACACACACAGGGGGAGGACACACACACACACACACACAGGGGGAGGACACACACACACACACACACACAGGGGGAGGACACACACACACACACACACACAGGGGGAGGACACACACACACACACACACACAGGGGGAGGACACACACACACACACACACACAGGGGGAGGACACACACACACACAGGGGAGGACACACACACACACAGGGGGAGGACACACACACACACAGGGGGAGGACACACACACACACAGGGGGAGGACACACACACACACAGGGGAGGACACACACACACACAGGGGGAGGACACACACACACACACAGGGGGAGGACACACACACACACACACACACAGGGGGAGGACACACACACACACACAGGGGAGGACACACACACACACACACAGGGGGAGGACACACACACACACACAGGGGGAGGACACACACACACACACACAGGGGGAGGACACACACACACACAGGGGGAGGACACACACACACACAGGGGGAGGACACACACACACACAGGGGGAGGACACACACACACACAGGGGGAGGACACACACACACACAGGGGGAGGACACACACACACACACACACACACACACACAGGGGGAGGACACACACACACACACACACACACACAGGGGGAGGACACACACACACACAGGGGAGGACACACACACACACACAGGGGGAGGACACACACACACACACACACACACACACACACAGGGGGAGGACACACACACACACAGGGGGAGGACACACACACACACAGGGGGAGGACACACACACACACAGGGGAGGACACACACACACACAGGGGGAGGACACACACACACACAGGGGGAGGACACACACACACACAGGGGGAGGACACACACACACACACAGGGGGAGGACACACACACACACAGGGGGAGGACACACACACACACACAGGGGGAGGACACACACACACACACAGGGGGAGGACACACACACACACACAGGGGAGGACACACACACACACACACACACACACACACAGGGGGAGGACACACACACACACACACACAGGGGGAGGACACACACACACACAGGGGGAGGACACACACACACACAGGGGGAGGACACACACACACACGGGGAGGACACACACACACACAGGGGAGGACACACACACACACAGGGGAGGACACACACACACACAGGGGAGGACACACACACACACACGGGGAGGACACGGGGAGAACACACACACACACAGGGGGAGGACACACACACACACACAGGGGGAGGACACACACACACACACACACACAGGGGGAGGACACACACACACACACAGGGGGAGGACACACACACACACACACAGGGGAGGACACACACACACACACAGGGGGAGGACACACACACACACACAGGGGGAGGACACACACACACACACACAGGGGGAGGACACACACACACACACACAGGGGGAGGACACACACACACACAGGGGGAGGACACACACACACACACAGGGGGAGGACACACACACACACACAGGGGGAGGACACACACACACACACAGGGGGAGGACACACACACACACACAGGGGAGGACACACACACACACACACAGGGGGAGGACACACACACACACACAGGGGGAGGACACACACACACACAGGGGGAGGACACACACACACACACACAGGGGGAGGACACACACACACACACAGGGGGAGGACACACACACACACACAGGGGGAGGACACACACACACACACAGGGGGAGGACACACACACACACACACAGGGGGAGGACACACACACACACACAGGGGGAGGACACACACACACACACACAGGGGGAGGACACACACACACACACACAGGGGAGGACACACACACACACACAGGGGGAGGACACACACACACACACAGGGGGAGGACACACACACACACACACAGGGGGAGGACACACACACACACACACAGGGGGAGGACACACACACACACACACAGGGGGAGGACACACACACACACACACAGGGGGAGGACACACACACACACACAGGGGGAGGACACACACACACACACAGGGGGAGGACACACACACACACACACACAGGGGAGGACACACACACACACACACACAGGGGAGGACACACACACACACACACACACACACAGGGGGAGGACACACACACACACACACAGGGGGAGGACACACACACACACACAGGGGGAGGACACACACACACACACAGGGGGAGGACACACACACACACACACAGGGGGAGGACACACACACACACAGGGGGAGGACACACACACACACACACACACAGGGGGAGGACACACACACACACACAGGGGGAGGACACACACACACACACAGGGGGAGGACACACACACACACACACAGGGGGAGGACACACACACACACACACAGGGGGAGGACACACACACACACACACAGGGGGAGGACACACACACACACACACAGGGGGAGGACACACACACACACACACAGGGGGAGGACACACACACACACACAGGGGGAGGAGACACACACACACACACAGGGGGAGGACACACACACACACACAGGGGGAGGACACACACACACACACACACAGGGGGAGGACACACACACACACAGGGGAGGACACACACACACATCACACACAGGGGGAGGACACACACACACACACACACACACAGGGGGAGGACACACACACACACACAGGGGGAGGACACACACACACACACAGGGGGAGGACACACACACACACACAGGGGGAGGACACACACACACACACACACAGGGGGAGGACACACACACACACAGGGGGAGGACACACACACACACACACACAGGGGGAGGACACACACACACACACAGGGGAGGACACACACACACACACAGGGGGAGGACACACACACACACAGGGGGAGGACACACACACACACGGGAGGACACACACACACACACAGGGGGAGGACACACACACACACACAGGGGGAGGACACACACACACACACAGGGGGAGGACACACACACACACACAGGGGGAGGACACACACACACACACAGGGGAGGACACACACACACACACAGGGGGAGGACACACACACACACACAGGGGGAGACACACACACACACAGGGGGAGGACACACACACACACACAGGGGAGGACACACACACACACACGGGGAGGACACGGGGAGAACACACACACACACAGGGGGAGGACACACACACACACACAGGGGGAGGACACACACACACACACACACACAGGGGGAGGACACACACACACACACACACACAGGGGGAGGACACACACACACACACAGGGGGAGGACACACACACACACACAGGGGAGGACACACACACACACACAGGGGGAGGACACACACACACACAGGGGGAGGACACACACACACACACGGGGAGGACACACACACACACACGGGGAGGACACGGGGAGAACACACACACACACAGGGGGAGGACACACACACACACACAGGGGGAGGACACACACACACTCACACACACAGGGGGAGGACACACACACACACACACACAGGGGGAGGACACACACACACACACAGGGGGAGGACACACACACACACACAGGGGGAGGACACACACACACACACAGGGGGAGGACACACACACACACACAGGGGGAGGACACACACACACACACAGGGGGAGGACACACACACACACAGGGGGAGGACACACACACACACACACAGGGGGAGGACACACACACACACACAGGGGAGGACACACACACACACACAGGGGGAGGACACACACACACACAGGGGGAGGACACACACACACACAGGGGGAGGACACACACACACACACAGGGGGAGGACACACACACACACACAGGGGGAGGACACACACACACACACAGGGGGAGGACACACACACACACACACAGGGGGAGGACACACACACACACACACAGGGGGAGGACACACACACACACACACAGGGGGAGGACACACACACACACACAGGGGGAGGACACACACACACACACAGGGGGAGGACACACACACACACACAGGGGGAGGACACACACACACACACAGGGGGAGGACACACACACACACACACAGGGGGAGGACACACACACACACACACAGGGGGAGGACACACACACACACACAGGGGGAGGACACACACACACACACAGGGGGAGGACACACACACACACACACACAGGGGGAGGACACACACACACACAGGGGAGGACACACACACACACACACACAGGGGGAGGACACACACACACACACAGGGGGAGGACACACACACACACACAGGGGGAGGACACACACACACACGCAGGGGGAGGACACACACACACACACACACAGGAGGAGGACACACACACACACACAGGGGGAGGACACACACACACACACAGGGGGAGGACACACACACACACACACAGGGGGAGGACACACACACACACAGGGGGAGGACACACACACACACAGGGGGAGGACACACACACACACAGGGGGAGGACACACACACACACAGGGGGAGGACACACACACACACAGGGGGAGGACACACACACACACACAGGGGGAGGACACACAGCACACAGGGGGAGGACACACACACACACACAGGGGGAGACACACACACACACACAGGGGGAGGACACACACACACACACAGGGGGAGGACACACACACACACACACAGGGGGAGGACACACACACACACACAGGGGGAGGACACACACACACACACAGGGGGAGGACACACACACGGGGGGGGGGGGGGGGGGAAGACACACACACACACACCGGGGCGGGGGGGGGGGGGAGGACACACACACACACACACACACGCAGAGGGGAGGGGGAGAGACACACACACACACACACGCAGAGGGGAGGGGGAGAGACACACACACACACGCAGAGGGAGGGGGAGAGACACACACACACACACGCAGAGGGGAGGGGGAGAGACACACACACACACACACGCAGAGGGGAGGGGGAGACACACACACACACACGCAGAGGGGAGGGGAGACACACACACACACACGCAGAGGGGAGGGGGAGACACACACACACACACGCAGAGGGGAGGGGGAGAGACACACACACACACACGCAGAGGGGAGGGGAGACACACACACACACACGCAGAGGGGAGGGGGAGAGACACACACACACACACGCAGAGGGGAGGGGGAGACACACACACACACACGCAGAGGGGAGGGGGAGAGACACACACACACACACACACACACACAGACACACGCAGAGGGGAGGGGGAGAGACACACACACACACACGCAGAGGGGAGGGGGAGAGACACACACACACACACACGCAGAGGGGAGGGGGAGAGACACACACACACACACACACAGACACACAGAGGGAAGTTAGACCTCGTAAAAAAAAAGAGGGAGGTCAATAAACACGTACCCCGAACTGTGTAGTGGCAGCTTCGGCTGGTAACAGAATCGGGGAACAGAACAGGAGAGGGAAGGAGGATGTGCAGGAGGGGAGAAGTGGGGGGGTGGGGGGTGGAGAGGGGGTGCCGGGGAAAGAGAGGCACAAAGAGCAGAGGACGACAGCTTGTTCATTCTCGAAAGTGGGTCCCAGCTCAGCCCAACGACATGCACCAAGTCCTTCGAGAGCGCCTCGCAAAGAGGGCCCGGCCTCCAGCTCCCCGAGGGGCCCGGCCTCCAGCTCCCCGAGGGGCCCGGCCTCCAGCTCCCCGAGGGGCCCGGCCTCCAGCTCCCCGAGGGGCCCGGCCTCCAGCTCCCCGAGGGGCCCGGCCTCCAGCTCCCCGAGGGGCCCGGCCTCCAGCTCCCCGAGGGGCCCGGCCTCCAGCTCCCCGAGGGGCCCGGCCTCCAGCTCCCCGAGGGGCCCGGCCTCCAGCTCCCCGAGGGGCCCGGCCTCCAGCTCCCCGAGGGGCCCGGCCTCCAGCTCCCCGAGGGGCCCGGCCTCCAGCTCCCCGAGGGGCCCGGCCTCCAGCTCCCCGAGGGGCCCGGCCTCCAGCTCCCCGAGGGGCCCGGCCTCCAGCTCCCCGAGGGGCCCGGCCTCCAGCTCCCCGAGGGGCCCGGCCTCCAGCTCCCCGAGGGGCCCGGCCTCCAGCTCCCCGAGGGGCCCGGCCTCCAGCTCCCCGAGGGGCCCGGCCTCCAGCTCCCCGAGGGGCCCGGCCTCCAGCTCCCCGAGGGGCCCGGCCTCCAGCTCCCCGAGGGGCCCGGCCTCCAGCTCCCCGAGGGGCCCGGCCTCCAGCTCCCGAGGGGCCCGGCCTCCAGCTCCCCGAGGGGCCCGGCCTCCAGCTCCCCGAGGGGCCCGGCCTCCAGCTCCCCGAGGGGCCCGGCCTCCAGCTCCCCGAGGGGCCCGGCCTCCAGCTCCCCGAGGGGCCCGGCCTCCAGCTCCCCGAGGGGCCCGGCCTCCAGCTCCCCGAGGGGCCGGCCTCCAGCTCCCCGAGGGGCCCGGCCTCCAGCTCCCCGAGGGGCCCGGCCTCCAGCTCCCCGAGGGGCCCGGCCTCCAGCTCCCCGAGGGGCCCGGCCTCCCGCCAGGCCACACGAATTCCAACGAACACACCTCTGGCACGGAAGCAGGATGAAAAATCCTCTCCTCCTTCTCCCCGGACCAAAATAAAAATAATGTCTCCCGTGCATTTTAACTCTTCCCCCCCCTCTCCGCCCAGGTACTTTCCCCTTTAAGCATGGCCCTGCCCCGGAGGAGGTGGGGTGGGTGGGATGGTGATGACAAGTAACAGGAACACTGGCCTCCAGAACTCGACCCCACAGTGTGTTGTGAAGAGATAGGCAGGTGTCAGCCTGGCGATGGATTAAGGGTAAGCAAGCATGCCATTAAGGTATGGAGGGGGGGGTAGAATTTCTCGTGCCAAACCGCAGCGGATGGAATCGCCCTGATCCCGTAGCGTTCTCAACTAAGTGCCGGGAGAGCGGGTGGGAACGGCGGATTGCTCGGGGTTGAGGGGAGGGGGGAGGCCCGAGCGGAGAGATCCAATTGCAACGTCTGTATACGATACCTGTTCAATCCGGGTTACGTCAGGGAGGGGGGAGGGGGAGGAGGAGAGGGGCGGCCGAGCACGAGGGATGGCAGCGAGTCTCGTCAAGAGCTAGACGTCAGCGAAGTGAGGGCTGGTTACGGGAGATATGGCGGGGAGGGGGTTGCCGGGGTGGGGGCGTAACCTTTTTTCCAATGAAGCTCGGAAGATTACTGCAGTTAGAGAGAGTCTACAGTGCACTGTACGAGTGACGGAGCCAGATCTTAACATGGACGTACCACTGCCCCCCCTGGCCAACGCCTGCGAATACGGCAGGTCAAAGGGCACAACCACCCCCCCACTCTCGCTCCGAGAAGGCGGATACCATCAAACCAACGTCAAATACCCACCTTCTGAAACCGGTCAGGAGCACGGCCCCTTTTGCGCTCGAAAGAAACAGCCACGTGACATCAAGAGCACCCCCCCTCACCGCCTCTGTCGTCAACCCCCGCCCCCCCCCCCCACCGGCACGAGGGGCCGGGGGACAAAGCTTCTGATCAGCCGCTCCCCACGGGGAAGCGGCTAGCTCTCAGCATCTCAGCCGCGCTCACCTCCCCGCCCCACAGCAGCAGGCACCCAGCCCCGTGGGTGGCGGAGAGGGGGGGCATAAAGTAGGGTTCATAAACAGCAGGCAGCGTCCTTCAAACTCTAGTCCCTTGCCCCCTCCCTCCATATAAGACCATCGGTTGATTCCCGAACAGATTCACTCAATACCAGAAACCCCCCCCTCAAAAAACTTAACCACCTCTAATGGGGGGAAAGCAAGCGAACCAGATGGCATCACATTGACCGCAATTCTTACAGGAGGGCCGAACGGTGGACGAGAGAGCGGCAAACACAAACGCGGACCCTCGCCCGCCCAGAGAGGAGGCGATGGGAGTCGCCCCCTCCCGCCCACTTACCCGTGCTCGGATCTCGCACTGCCGCAGGCGGCATTTCTGGCGAATCTTGTTGGGGCCCCCGAACTTCTTCATGTCCTTGCAGAAGTCGCACTGGCCGCAGTCCTCTGTCCGGCGGCACGCCTCGCACTCCCCGCACATGCGCGCCGATCTCTTTATTTGCTTAATGACGGGGAAAGTTGGGGAGGGGGGGGGGGGTTGGAGAGAAAGGGGGGAGGGGGGAGACAGAAACAGAAAGAAAGGGTTTAAAAGACGGTTGACGCAAAACAGGACGCAGCGAAACCTCAACTCCTGCGCGACTTGGGGACAATCGAAAACGGCAGCGGTAACGGTACGTGCGGAGCTAACTTTGGGTGGGGAGGGGGGGAATTGAATTACAGAGAATTTACAGCACAGAAACAGGCCATTCGGCCCAACTGGTCTATCCCGGTGTTTATGCTCCACACGAGCCTCCTCCCTCCCTACTCCATCTCACCCTATCACCATCTCCTTCTATTCCTCTCTCCCTCATGTGTTTATCGAGCTTCCCCTTAAATCCATCGATTCTATTCCCCTCGACCGCTCCCTGTGGGAGCGAGTTCCACATTCTCACCGCTCTCTGGGTAAAGAAGTTTCTCCTGAATTCCCTGATTCCCTGCCTGAAAGCAGATTCAATAGTAACTTTCAAAAGGGAATTGGATAAATACTTGAAAAGGAAATAATTTTCAGGGCTACGGGAAAAGAGCAGGCGGGGGGGGGGGGGGGGGGGGGGGGGGAAGACACTAATCAGATAGGTCTTCCAAAGAGCCAGCACAGGCACGATGGGACGAATGGCCTCCTTCTGTCGTGTATGTAAACTGGTGGTGTGGGGGGAAGAGGGAAGTGTTTATTAAGCAATATAGAACTCTACGACAGAAGTCCTTTGGACCTGTGGAGTGAACAGGAATGACCCAAAGCCTCTTATTGACCGCTGATGGCGAATGAACTGCATGCACAAGTCACAAACTATTACAAGTGGGTTTATCTGTCAGACCAGCATTCAAGACAAGGTCATGGGGAGTCTGTGCTGGACGGCACTGCTTAACGTTACGGCCTGCCTCAGCGACCCGCGCTTCAAACTAATTCACCGGCCCCACTAGTCACAAGGCAGACTAGGGGGATTAAAAAACACCAACGGGATTCTGACCGGACGGTCACCCACGTGGAAACCGGAGGGAATGTTCCTCTCTGAACGGAAAGAAATAGCTGTTCCCTCTCCGTTAATTCACGGGGTCCCCAGGAAGGCGGAGGTCTGATAGGTGGAGAGTGGGACCGAGGTGAAGCCTTGCCGATCGCAGGGAAAACAGGCACGGAGAGGAATTTCACCCCAATCTGTTTGAGGAAGGGTCTTTACTCCCATTACCACTCAACTGGACACGTGAAAGCATCACGGCAAGTAGGTACAAGGCCCCGGGGCTGAGTGCGGAACGTGGGAAGGCCATTCAGCCCCTCGAGCCATTCAATTAGACCGTGGCTGATCTGTATCTTAACTCCATCTTACCCGCCTTGGTTCCGTAACCCGTAATAAAAATCAATCAATCTCAGTTTTGAAAGCTCCAATTGACCCCCAGCATCCACAGCCTTTTTGGGGGGAGAGTGTTCCAGATTTCCCCCTCCCCTTTGTGTGAGGAAGTGCTTCCTGACATCACCCCTGGCTCTAATTTTAAGGTTCTGCCCCCTTTGTTCTGGACTCCCCCCACCAGAGGAAATAGTTTCTCTCTCTCTCTCGACCCTATCGAATCCTTTAATCATCTTAAACCCCTCGATTAGATCACCCCTTAATCTTCTACACTCGAGGGAATACAAGCCCAGTCTGTGCGACCTGCCCTCGTAATTTAACCCTTTTAACCCCGGTATCATTCTGGCGAATCTGCGCTGGACCCCCTCCAAGCCGATATATCCCTCCCGAGCTCACGAGACACACACTCGACCTGCCGGTCCTTACATTTGCTGCCACTTTCCGCTTGTCCATTCGCATCTCGCTCTGCTCTTTCCTCTTCTCCAGCTCCGCCTCGCCGTCCCGCTCTCGTTCCTTCTCTTTCTCCTTCGTCTTCTTCTGACGGTATTTGATGGCGAGCGTCGGGTCGTTAACTGGAGAGAAGCAAAAAGGGGGGGGGGGGGGGGGGGGGCAGAGGCTGGTTAATAAATGAAAGGGGGCTGCTCCCTCGGGACCAGGGGCGGGACGATTCACTGCTGGGGGCGCGACAGACAGACCGGGGGTTGGGCACAGACAGACAGACACGGGGGGCGCCGCAACAGACGCGGTGGGGGGTCCACACGACAGACTGCTAAATATGTTACAGCTAAAGTCGCTCGAGTTGTTTTGTGCTGCAAAATGAGATTGATAGCGGTCAGCTCGGGGATCCTGGAGCCAGCACAGCGAGTAAGACCAACACCTCCCCGCACCTCCTCCCCACCGCCGGCCGCGGCCTCACCTCGGCACTGCTGGCAGTACCACTGCCGGATGCCTTTGGCCATCTTCTCGGTGATCTGGATGCAGCTGCCATGGAACCACTCGTTGCACTTGTCACAGCCGCTGTCCGGGGTGGGGGGGGGGGGAAAAAGAGAAGAGAAGGTTACACAGTGAACGGGACGGCCCCTCCGTCTCCCCCCACCTCGCCATCCAGCGCCTCGCCCTGGCCGCTGCGAACGGACCCAGAACGGCGCCGCGGCGGCCAAGCTATTTGACCGCGGGGGGCATCAGAAGCTAGTCGAACGTCCGGGCTGCAGAGGGTCACCTGGGGGTGGGGGTAAGAACTCTAGCCCGGGGCGGGGAGCCGAAGTCAATCGCAGTAGCCCTAGCATCCTCCACTCCCCCACCCCATTTCACCCGTTCAGGAGCGTGACCAGGCAGGGTCAGTCCCGGGTCACGTTGGGCTTTGGAAGAGGGGTTCACTGCTGCTCGAGGCTGTCGTCACAAGAAACTCTTTCCACTGGCGGGAGGGTCGGTAACCAGAGGACACGGATTTAAGATAAATCGGCAAAGAGCCAGAGGCGGAGATGTGGAGAATTTGTTTTTTTATATATAAACACTGCGAGTTGTTCTGATCTGGAACGCGGTGCCTGAAAGGGCGGGGGAAGCAGGTTCAATATTAACTATCACACACCCTCCCCATGCCCCTAACGCTCCATTGCCGGGGGCAGCCGATCCACTCACTACCATGCCACCAGGGGTCCGGCGACACTAGCTATTCAGGAACGGTGGCCACCCTGTGAGGCCCCGCCTCTGCCCTGCACCGTCCGGGCACAGCGACCGGTGTGTCCCCTGCGGGAAGGGGCTGCACGCCAGGACGACACCTCCCACCCCAAGTAACCAAAACCCTTCTGATATCTGACCCCCTGCCAAGGGGTTGGGTTCAGTGGCGCCTCTCGGAGGGGTGGGGAGAGGGGGTACTGAATAACCCACACCTTCAGGTCTGGCTGCTTTAAACAAAAAGGGGCAGAAACGAAACGCAGAGCGAGCGAGAGACAGTGAGCGAGAGACAGCGAGCGAGAGACAGACACACACACACACACACATCCCTCCTCCTTGTAGTTAAGGACTTTTGCACGGAGATGAAAACGGAGCGAGAGAACGCCCAGGTCGAACCTCAACTCCCCCCACCCCGGTCACTCACATCATGAAGCAGTTGATGTCAGGCCGCCGGCAGATGCATGCAGTAGACGGGGGCGCTGGCCGCGTCAGGGTCCGTCAGTTCCAGGTCTTCCAGCCGAGCAGCCTCCAGGCTCACCGAGTCACTTGCCGCGGCGTCCTGTCAACAGGGAACGGAAACCACCGGTCAGGTCGCTGTAAACATGTGAACGGGGGGAGGCCATTCAGCCCCTCGAGCCTGTTCCGCCATTCAATTGGATCATGCCTGAGCTGCACTGTAACTCCGTCTACCCGCCTTCACTCCATATCTCTCGATGCCCAACAACAATCCATCGATCTCAGTTTTGAATTTTCCAATTGACCCACAGCCTTTTTGGGGGAAGACCCCCCACCAGAGGAAAGAGTTTCTCTCTCTCTCTGCCCATTCAAATCTTGTAATCATCTGAACACACAGGCCGCTCCGCACCCTCCCCAAACACACACAGAGCCCACCGTCCCCCACTCCCCCCAACACACACACAGAGCCCACCGTCCCCCACTCCCCCAAACACACACACAGACCCCACCGTCCCCCAAACACACACACAGACCCCACCGTCCCCCACTCCCCCAAACACACACACAGACCCCACCGTCCCCCACTCCCCCCAAACACACACACAGACCCCACCGTCCCCCACTCCCCCCAAACACACACACACAGACCCCACCGTCCCCCACTCCCCCAAACACACACACAGACCCCACCGTCCCCCACTCCCCCAAACACACACACAGACCCCACCGTCCCCCAAACACACACACAGACCCCACCGTCCCCCAAACACACACACAGACCCCACCGTCCCCCACTCCCCCAAACACACACACAGACCCCACCGTCCCCCACTCCCCCCAAACACACACACAGACCCCACCGTCCCCCACTCCCCCCAAACACACACACAGACCCCACCGTCCCCCACTCCCCCAAACACACACACAGACCCCACCGTCCCCCACTCCCCCAAACACACACACAGACCCCACCGTCCCCCAAACACACACACAGACCCCACCGTCCCCCCAAACACACACACAGACCCCACCGTCCCCCACTCCCCCAAACACACACACAGACCCCACCGTCCCCCACTCCCCCCAAACACACACACAGACCCCACCGTCCCCCACTCCCCCCAAACACACACACAGACCCCACCGTCCCCCACTCCCCCAAACACACACACAGACCCCACCGTCCCCCACTCCCCCAAACACACACACAGACCCCACCGTCCCCCACTCCCCCAAACACACACACAGACCCCACCGTCCCCCACTCCCCCAAACACACACAGACCCCACCGTCCCCCACTCCCCCCAAACACACACACAGACCCCACCGTCCTCCACTCCCCCAAACACACACACAGACCCCACCGTCCCCCACTCCCCCCAAACACACACACAGACCCCACCGTCCCCCACTCCCCCCAAACACACACACAGACCCCACCGTCCCCCACTCCCCCAAACACACACACAGACCCCACCGTCCCCCACTCCCCCAAACACACACAGACCCCACCGTCCCCCACTCCCCCCAAACACACACACAGACCCCACCGTCCCCCACTCCCCCCAAACACACACACAGACCCCACCGTCCCCCACTCCCCCAAACACACACACAGACCCCACCGTCCCCCACTCCCCCCAAACACACACACAGACCCCACCGTCCCCCACTCCCCCAAACACACACACAGACCCCACCGTCCCCCACTCCCCCCAAACACACACACAGACCCCACCGTCCCCCACTCCCCCAAACACACACACAGACCCCACCGTCCCCCAAACACACACACAGACCCCACCGTCCCCCAAACACACACACAGACCCCACCGTCCCCCACTCCCCCAAACACACACACAGACCCCACCGTCCCCCACTCCCCCCAAACACACACACAGACCCCACCGTCCCCCACTCCCCCCAAACACACACACAGACCCCACCGTCCCCCACTCCCCCAAACACACACACAGACCCCACCGTCCCCCACTCCCCCCAAACACACACACAGACCCCACCGTCCCCCACTCCCCCCAAACACACACACAGACCCCACCGTCCCCCACTCCCCCAAACACACACACAGACCCCACCGTCCCCCACTCCCCCAAACACACACACAGACCCCACCGTCCCCCACTCCCCCAAACACACACACAGACCCCACCGTCCCCCACTCCCCCCAAACACACACACAGACCCCACCGTCCCCCACTCCCCCCAAACACACACACAGACCCCACCGTCCCCCACTCCCCCAAACACACACACAGACCCCACCGTCCCCCACTCCCCCAAACACACACACAGACCCCACCGTCCCCCACTCCCCCCAAACACACACACAGACCCCACCGTCCCCCACTCCCCCCAAACACACACACAGACCCCACCGTCCCCCACTCCCCCAAACACACACACAGACCCCACCGTCCCCCACTCCCCCAAACACACACACAGACCCCACCGTCCCCCAAACACACACACAGACCCCACCGTCCCCCAAACACACACACAGACCCCACCGTCCCCCACTCCCCCAAACACACACACAGACCCCACCGTCCCCCACTCCCCCCAAACACACACACAGACCCCACCGTCCCCCACTCCCCCCAAACACACACACAGACCCCACCGTCCCCCACTCCCCCAAACACACACACAGACCCCACCGTCCCCCACTCCCCCAAACACACACACAGACCCCACCGTCCCCCACTCCCCCAAACACACACACAGACCCCACCGTCCCCCACTCCCCCAAACACACACACAGACCCCACCGTCCCCCACTCCCCCCAAACACACACAGACCCCACCGTCCCCCACTCCCCCAAACACACACACAGACCCCACCGTCCCCCACTCCCCCAAACACACACACAGACCCCACCGTCCCCCACTCCCCCAAACACACACACAGACCCCACCGTCCCCCACTCCCCCCAAACACACACAGACCCCACCGTCCCCCACTCCCCCAAACACACACACAGACCCCACCGTCCCCCACTCCCCCAAACACACACACAGACCCCACCGTCCCCCACTCCCCCCAAACACACACACAGACCCCACCGTCCCCCACTCCCCCAAACACACACACAGACCCCACCGTCCCCCACTCCCCCCAAACACACACACAGACCCCACCGTCCCCCACTCCCCCCAAACACACACACAGACCCCACCGTCCCCCACTCCCCCCAAACACACACACAGACCCCACCGTCCCCCACTCCCCCAAACACACACACAGACCCCACCGTCCCCCACTCCCCCAAACACACACACAGACCCCACCGTCCCCCACTCCCCCAAACACACACACAGACCCCACCGTCCCCCACTCCCCCAAACACACAGCCCTCGCTGTCACATCTCGCCTTGACCTCAGGGATTTCAAGCCATGATCTTCTGACTCAGAGACTGACCAATCCAAGCTGACAGACCCGCGGGTGTCTCTCGACACGTTTCTCTTTCTGGACGTATAGAATTGTAAACAATTTTACAACACCAAGTTATAGTCCAACGATTTTATTTTTAATCCCACAAGCTTTCGGGGGCTTTCCCCTTCCTCAGGCGGTGTCCACACCGCCTGAGGAAGGGGAAAGCCCCCGAAAGCTTGTGGGATTAAAAACAAAATCGTTGGACTATAACTTGGTGTTGTAAAATTGTTTACAATTGTTAACCCCAGACCATCACCGGCATATCCACATCATAGACGTATAGATGTAGATAGGCGTATAGATGTACATATTTATATATACACACACGTGTGTGCATGTGTATACGTGTGTTTATAGATGAGAGTACATGGATCGATACATATGTATATAGATCTATACACGCCTATATATGTGCGGATACAGACACCGCGAGTTACGCGCGGATCTGTAGAATTATAGAATGGTTACAGGCTGGAAGGTGGCCATTCGGCCCATCGAGTCTGTTCTGGCTCTCTGCAAGAGCAATCCAGTTAGTCCCATATACGCACAGATACACTATATATATACACACACACATATACACACACACCTCCGTATACCCGCAGATACATATATATATATATATATATATATACACACCTCCGTATACCCGCAGATACATATATATATATATATATATATATACACACACCTCCGTATACCCGCAGATACATATATATATATACACACACCTCCGTATACCCGCAGATACATATATAAATATACACACACCTCCGTATACCCGCAGGTACATATATAAATATACACACACCTCCGTATACCCGCAGATACATATATATATATATACACACACACACACCTCCGTATACCCGCAGATACATATATATATATACACACACCTCCGTATACCCGCAGATACACATATATACACACACACCTCCGTATACCCGCAGATACACATATATACACACACACCTCCATATAACCGCAGATACATATATATATATATACACACTCCTCCGTATACCCGCAGATACATGTATAAATATACACACACCTCTGTATACGTGCAGGTACATATAGTATATGTCTCCGTATACGCGCAGGTACATACAGATCGCTATCCGTGCACCCGCGAGCACATATAGACTATATATATATATATATATATATCTCCGTACACCCGCAGATACATATAGACTATATATATATATCTCCGTACACCCGCAGGTACATATAGACTATACATATATATATATCTCCGTATACCCGCAGGTACATATATACTATATATATATATATATAAATATATATATATCTCCGTACACCCACAGATACATATAGACTATATATATATATATATATCTCCGTACACCCGCAGGTACATATAGACTATATATATATCTCTCCGTACACCCGCAGGTACATATAGACTATATATATATATATCTCCGTACACCCGCAGATACATATAGACTATATATATATCTCTCCGTACACCCGCAGATACATATAGACTATATATATATATATCTCCGTATACCCGCAGATACATATATACCATATATATATATCTCCGTACACCCGCAGGTACATATAGACTATATATATATATATCTCTCCGTATACCCGCAGGTACATATAGACTATATATA
This sequence comes from Heptranchias perlo, assembly GCF_035084215.1. NCBI lineage: Eukaryota > Metazoa > Chordata > Chondrichthyes > Hexanchiformes > Hexanchidae > Heptranchias > Heptranchias perlo. The sequence goes on from NW_027139504.1 coordinate 20,688, forward strand.
TATATATCTCCGTACACCCGCAGGTACATATAGACTATATATATATATCTCCGTACACCCGCAGGTACATATAGACTATACATATATATATATCTCCGTATACCCGCAGGTACATATATACTATATATATATATATATAAATATATATATATCTCCGTACACCCACAGATACATATAGACTATATATATATATATATATCTCCGTACACCCGCAGGTACATATAGACTATATATATATCTCTCCGTACACCCGCAGGTACATATAGACTATATATATATATATCTCCGTACACCCGCAGATACATATAGACTATATATATATCTCTCCGTACACCCGCAGATACATATAGACTATATATATATATATCTCCGTATACCCGCAGATACATATATACCATATATATATATCTCCGTACACCCGCAGGTACATATAGACTATATATATATATATCTCTCCGTATACCCGCAGGTACATATAGACTATATATATATATATCTCCGTACACCCGCAGGTACATATAGACTATATATATATATCTCCGTACACCCGCAGGTACATATAGACTATATATATATATATATATATATATCTCCGTACACCCGCAGGTACAGATAGACGATATATATATATATATATCTCCGTACACCCGCAGATACATATAGACTATATAAAAATCTCTCCGTACACCCGCAGATACATATAGACTATATATATATATCTCCGTACACCCGCAGATACATATATACTATATATATATATCTCCGTACACCCGCAGGTACATATAGACTATATATATATATATCTCTCCGTATACCCGCAGGTACATATAGACGATATATATATCTCTCCGTACACCCGCAGGTACATATAGACTATATATATATATATCTCCGTATACCCGCAGGTACATATAGACTACATATATATATCTCTCCGTACACCCGCAGGTACATATAGACTATATATATATATCTCCGTACACCGCAGGTACATATATACTATATATATATATATCTCCGTACACCCGCAGATACATATAGACTATATATATATATATATCTCCGTACACCCGCAGATACATATAGACTATACATATATCTCTCCGTACACCCGCAGATACATATATACAATATATCTCTCCGTACACCCGCAGATACATATAGACTATATATATATATCTCCGTAACACCCGCAGGTACATATAGACTATATATATATATCTCCGTACACCCGCAGGTACATATAGACTATATATATATATATCTCCGTACACCCGCAGATACATACAGACTATACATATATCTCTCCGTACACCCGCAGGTACATATATACTATATATCTCTCCGTACACCCGCAGATACATATAGACTATATATATATCTCCGTACACCCGCAGATACATAGAGACTATATATATATATCTCCGTACACCCGCAGATACATATGGACTATATATATATATATCTCCGTACACCCGCAGGTACATATAGACTATATATATATATCTCCGTACACCCGCAGGTACATATAGACTATATATATATATATATATCTCCGTGCACCCGCAGGTACATATAGACTATATATATATCTATCTCCGTACACCCGCAGATACATATAGACTATATATATATATCTCCGTACACCCGCAGGTACATATAGACTATATATATATCTATCTCCGTATACCCGCAGATACATATAGACTATATATATATATATATATATCTCCGTACACCCGCAGGTACATATAGACTATATATATATATATATATATATATATATATCTCCGTACACCCGCAGATACATATAGACTATATATATATATATCTCCGTACACCCGCAGATACATATAGACTATATATATATATATCTCCGTACACCCGCAGATACATATAGACTATATATATATATATCTCCGTACACCCGCAGATACATATAGACTATATATATATATATGTCCGTACACCCGCAGGTACATATAGACTATATATATATATATATATCTCCGTACACCCGCAGATACATATAGACTATATATATATCTCTCCGTACACCCGCAGATACATATAGACTATATATATATATCTCCGTACACCCGCAGATACATATATACTATATATATATATCTCCGTACACCCGCAGGTACATATAGACTATATATATATATATCTCTCCGTATACCCGCAGGTACATATAGACGATATATATATCTCTCCGTACACCCGCAGGTACATATAGACTATATATATATATATCTCCGTATACCCGCAGGTACATATAGACTATATATATATATATCTCCGTACACCCGCAGGTACATATAGACTATATATATATATCTCCGTAACACCCGCAGGTACATATAGACTATATATATATATCTCCGTACACCCGCAGGTACATATAGACTATATATATATATATCTCCGTACACCCGCAGATACATATAGACTATACATATATCTCTCCGTACACCCGCAGGTACATATATACTATATATCTCTCCGTACACCCGCAGATACATATAGACTATATATATATCTCCGTACACCCGCAGATACATAGAGACTATATATATATATCTCCGTACACCCGCAGATACATATGGACTATATATATATATATCTCCGTACACCCGCAGGTACATATAGACTATATATATATATCTCCGTACACCCGCAGGTACATATAGACTATATATATATATATATATCTCCGTGCACCCGCAGGTACATATAGACTATATATATATCTATCTCCGTACACCCGCAGATACATATAGACTATATATATATATCTCCGTACACCCGCAGGTACATATAGACTATATATATATCTATCTCCGTATACCCGCAGATACATATAGACTATATATATATATATATATATCTCCGTACACCCGCAGGTACATATAGACTATATATATATATATATATATATATATATATATATATCTCCGTACACCCGCAGATACATATAGACTATATATATATATATATCTCCGTACACCCGCAGATACATATAGACTATATATATATATATCTCCGTACACCCGCAGATACATATAGACTATATATATATATATCTCCGTACACCCGCAGATACATATAGACTATATATATATATATGTCCGTACACCCGCAGGTACATATAGACTATATATATATATATATATCTCCGTACACCCGCAGATACATATAGACTATATATATATCTCTCCGTACACCCGCAGATACATATAGACTATATATATATATCTCCGTACACCCGCAGATACATATATACTATATATATATATCTCCGTACACCCGCAGGTACATATAGACTATATATATATATATCTCTCCGTATACCCGCAGGTACATATAGACGATATATATATCTCTCCGTACACCCGCAGGTACATATAGACTATATATATATATATCTCCGTATACCCGCAGGTACATATAGACTATATATATATATATCTCCGTACACCCGCAGGTACATATAGACTATATATATATCTCCGTACACCGCAGGTACATATATACTATATATATATATATATATATATATATATATCTCCGTACACCCGCAGGTACATATAGACTATATATATATATATCTCCGTACACCCGCAGGTACATATAGACTATATATATATATATCTCCGTACACCCGCAGATACATATAGACTATATATATATATATATCTCCGTACACCCGCAGATACATATAGACTATATATATATATATATCTCCGTACACCCGCAGATACATATAGACTATACATATATCTCTCCGTACACCCGCAGATACATATATACAATATATCTCTCCGTACACCCGCAGATACATATAGACTATATATATATATCTCCGTAACACCCGCAGGTACATATAGACTATATATATATATCTCCGTACACCCGCAGGTACATATAGACTATATATATATATATATATATATATATATATATATCTCCGTACACCCGCAGGTACATATAGACTATATATATATATATCTCCGTACACCCGCAGATACATATAGACTATACATATATCTCTCCGTACACCCGCAGGTACATATATACTATATATCTCTCCGTACACCCGCAGATACATATAGACTATATATATATCTCCGTACACCCGCAGATACATAGAGACTATATATATATATCTCCGTACACCCGCAGATACATATGGACTATATATATATATATCTCCGTACACCCGCAGGTACATATAGACTATATATATATATCTCCGTACACCCGCAGGTACATATAGACTATATATATATATATATATATCTCCGTGCACCCGCAGGTACATATAGACTATATATATATCTATCTCCGTACACCCGCAGATACATATAGACTATATATATATATCTCCGTACACCCGCAGGTACATATAGACTATATATATATCTATCTCCGTATACCCGCAGATACATATAGACTATATATATATATATATATATCTCCGTACACCCGCAGGTACATATAGACTATATATATATATGTCCGTACACCCGCAGGTACATATAGACTATATATATATATATATATCTCCGTACACCCGCAGATACATATAGACTATATTTATATATATCTCCGTACACCCGCAGACACATATAGACTATATATATATATATCTCCGTACACCCGCAGACACATATAGACTATATATATATATATCTCCGTACACCCGCAGATACATACAGACTATATATATATCTCTCCGTACACCCGCAGATACATATAGACTATATATATATATATCTCCGTACACCCGCAGATACATATATACTATATATCTCTCCGTACACCCGCAGATACATATAGACTATATATATATATATCTCTCCGTACACCCGCAGATACATATAGACTATATATATATATCTCCGTACACCCGCAGGTACATATAGACTATATATATATATCTCCGTACACCCGCAGGTACATATAGACTATATATATATATATATATATATATCTCCGTACACCCGCAGGTACATATAGACTATATATATATATATCTCCGTACACCCGCAGATACATATAGACTATACATATATCTCTCCGTACACCCGCAGATACATATATACAATATATCTCTCCGTACACCCGCAGATACATATAGACTATATATATATATCTCCGTACACCCGCAGGTACATATAGACTATATATATATATCTCCGTACACCCGCAGGTACATATAGACTATATATATATATATCTCCGTACACCCGCAGATACATATAGACTATACATATATCTCTCCGTACACCCGCAGGTACATATATACTATATATCTCTCCGTACACCCGCAGATACATATAGACTATATATATATATCTCCGTACACCCGCAGATACATAGAGACTATATATATATATCTCCGTACACCCGCAGATACATATGGACTATATATATATATATCTCCGTACACCCGCAGGTACATATAGACTATATATATATCTCTCCGTACACCCGCAGGTACATATAGACTATATATATATATATCTCCGTACACCCGCAGATACATATATACTATATATCTCTCCGTACACCCGCAGATACATATAGACTATATATATATATATCTCTCCGTACACCCGCAGATACATATAGACTATATATATATATCTCCGTACACCCGCAGGTACATATAGACTATATATATATATCTCCGTACACCCGCAGGTACATATAGACTATATATATATATCTCCGTACACCCGCAGGTACATATAGACTATATATATATATATATATATATATATATATCTCCGTACACCCGCAGGTACATATAGACTATATATATATATATCTCCGTACACCCGCAGATACATATAGACTATACATATATCTCTCCGTACACCCGCAGGTACATATATACTATATATCTCTCCGTACACCCGCAGATACATATAGACTATATATATATCTCCGTACACCCGCAGATACATAGAGACTATATATATATATCTCCGTACACCCGCAGATACATATGGACTATATATATATATATCTCCGTACACCCGCAGGTACATATAGACTATATATATATATCTCCGTACACCCGCAGGTACATATAGACTATATATATATATATATATCTCCGTGCACCCGCAGGTACATATAGACTATATATATATCTATCTCCGTACACCCGCAGATACATATAGACTATATATATATATCTCCGTACACCCGCAGGTACATATAGACTATATATATATCTATCTCCGTATACCCGCAGATACATATAGACTATATATATATATATATATATCTCCGTACACCCGCAGGTACATATAGACTATATATATATATGTCCGTACACCCGCAGGTACATATAGACTATATATATATATATATATCTCCGTACACCCGCAGATACATATAGACTATATTTATATATATCTCCGTACACCCGCAGACACATATAGACTATATATATATATATCTCCGTACACCCGCAGACACATATAGACTATATATATATATATCTCCGTACACCCGCAGATACATACAGACTATATATATATCTCTCCGTACACCCGCAGATACATATAGACTATATATATATATATCTCCGTACACCCGCAGATACATATATACTATATATCTCTCCGTACACCCGCAGATACATATAGACTATATATATATATATCTCTCCGTACACCCGCAGATACATATAGACTATATATATATATCTCCGTACACCCGCAGGTACATATAGACTATATATATATATCTCCGTACACCCGCAGGTACATATAGACTATATATATATATATATATATATATATATATCTCCGTACACCCGCAGGTACATATAGACTATATATATATATATCTCCGTACACCCGCAGATACATATAGACTATACATATATCTCTCCGTACACCCGCAGATACATATATACAATATATCTCTCCGTACACCCGCAGATACATATAGACTATATATATATATCTCCGTACACCCGCAGGTACATATAGACTATATATATATATCTCCGTACACCCGCAGGTACATATAGACTATATATATATATATCTCCGTACACCCGCAGATACATATAGACTATACATATATCTCTCCGTACACCCGCAGGTACATATATACTATATATCTCTCCGTACACCCGCAGATACATATAGACTATATATATATATCTCCGTACACCCGCAGATACATAGAGACTATATATATATATCTCCGTACACCCGCAGATACATATGGACTATATATATATATATCTCCGTACACCCGCAGGTACATATAGACTATATATATATCTCTCCGTACACCCGCAGGTACATATAGACTATATATATATATATCTCTCCGTGCACCCGCAGGTACATATAGACTATATATATATCTATCTCCGTACACCCGCAGATACATATAGACTATATATATATATATCTCCGTACACCCGCAGGTACATATAGACTATATATATATCTATCTCCGTATACCCGCAGATACATATAGACTATATATATATATATATCTCCGTACACCCGCAGGTACATATAGACTATATATATATATATATATATATATATACCTCCGTACACCCGCAGATACATATAGACTATATATATATATATATATCTCCGTACACCCGCAGATACATATAGACTATATATATATATATCTCCGTACACCCGCATATACATATAGACTATATATATATATATCTCCGTACACCCGCAGGTACATATCGACTATATATATATATATCTCCGTACACCCACAGATACATATGGACTATATATATATATATATCTCCGTACACCCGCAGGTACATATAGACTATATATATATATATATCTCCGTACACCCGCAGGTACATATAGACTATATATATATATATATCTCCGTACACCCGCAGATACATATAGACTATATATGTATATCTCCGTACACCCGCAGATACATATAGACTATATATATATATATCTCTCCGTACACCCGCAGATACATATAGACTATATATATATATCTCCGTACACCCGCAGGTACATATAGACTATATATATATATATCTCTCCGTGCACCCGCAGGTACATATAGACTATATATATATCTATCTCCGTACACCCGCAGATACATATAGACTATATATATATATATCTCCGTACACCCGCAGGTACATATAGACTATATATATATCTATCTCCGTATACCCGCAGATACATATAGACTATATATATATATATATCTCCGTACACCCGCAGGTACATATAGACTATATATATATATATATATATATATATATATACCTCCGTACACCCGCAGATACATATAGACTATATATATATATATATATCTCCGTACACCCGCAGATACATATAGACTATATATATATATATCTCCGTACACCCGCATATACATATAGACTATATATATATATATCTCCGTACACCCGCAGGTACATATCGACTATATATATATATATCTCCGTACACCCACAGATACATATGGACTATATATATATATATATCTCCGTACACCCGCAGGTACATATAGACTATATATATATATATCTCCGTACACCCGCAGGTACATATAGACTATATATATATATATATCTCCGTACACCCGCAGATACATATAGACTATATATGTATATCTCCGTACACCCGCAGATACATATAGACTATATATATATATATCTCTCCGTACACCCGCAGATACATATAGACTATATATATATATATCTCCGTACACCCGCAGGTACATATAGACTATATGTACATATATATCTCCGTACACCCACAGGTACATATAGACTATATATATATCTCTCCCTATACCCGCAGATACATATAGACTATATATATATATATATCTCCGTACACCCGCAGGTACATATAGACTATAGAGATATATCTCTCTCCGTGCACCCGCAGGTACATATAGACTATATACACCCGCAGATACATATAGACTATATATATATATCTCCGTACACCCGCAGATACATATAGACTATATACATATATATATATATCTCCGTACACCCGCAGATACATATAGACTATATATATATATCTCCGTACACCCGCAGGTACATATAGACTATATATATATATCTCCGTACACCCGCAGATACATATAGACTATATTTATATATATCTCCGTACACCCGCAGACACATATAGACTATATATATATATATCTCCGTACACCCGCAGATACATACAGACTATATATATATCTCTCCGTACACCCGCAGATACATATAGACTATATATATATATATCTCCGTACACCCGCAGATACATATATACTATATATCTCTCCGTACACCCGCAGATACATATAGACTATATATATATATCTCCGTACACCCGCAGATACATATAGACTATATATATACATCTCCGTATACCCGCAGATACATATAGACTACATATATATATCTCCGTACACCCGCAGATACATATAGACTATATATATATCTCCGTACACCCGCAGATACATATAGACTATATATATATATATATCTCTCCGTACACCCGCAGATACATATAGACTATATATATATATCTCCGTACACCCGCAGATACATATAGACTATAGATATATCTCCGTATACCCGCAGATACATATATACTATATATATATAGATATATAGATATATCTCCGTATACCCGCAGATATATATAATATATGCAGATAAAGTAATTCATCGGCTACAAAGTGCTTTGGGCCAGATGGACATTTCGGGACGTCCCAAAGCGCTTTGCAGCCAATGAATTAGTTTTATGTGTGGTCACGGTTGTAATGTAGGAGACAACAGATATATGTACACACACATGCGTGTGCTGATATATATGTGTATACATGCGGAGATATACTTGTGTAGATGTGGCGAACGTCAGGTACAGCTCTGTGTGTCTATCTATATATATCAATCTATCTATAGATACACACACATTGTATATTCACTCTACACTATATGAACACACAGTGGGGGGGGGGGAGACACTGCCTGGGCCCGAGTGACTCCCGGGCTCTCTCACAAAGGCAGCCCCTCCACCACCAACCTCAGTCACTCATCAGCCGTCCCCAGTCCCCCTCCTCCTCCCCCCAGTCTCCCCTTCCACTCGGTCTCCCCCTCCTCCTCCACTCGGTCTCCCCTTCCTCCTCCCCCCAGTCTCCCCTTCCCCTCGGTCTCCCCCTCCTCCTCCACTCGGTCTCCCCCTCCACCTCCTCCCCCACCCCTCAGTCTCCCCCTCCCCAATCTCCTCCTCCCCTCAGTCTCCCCCTCCCCAGTCTCCCCCCCCCCTCACCCCTCAGTCTCCTCCTCCCCTCAGTCTCCCCCTCCCCTCAGTCTCCCCCTCCCCAGTCTCCCCCTCCCCAGTCTCCCCCTCCACCTCCTCCCCCACCCCTCAGTCTCCTCCTCCTCCCCCACCCCTCAGTCTCCTCCTCCTCCCCAATCTCCTCCCCCCCTCAGTTTCCCCCTCCACCTCCTCCCCCACCCCTCAGTCTCCTCCTCCTCCCCAATCTCCTCCTCCCCTCAGTCTCCCCCTCCCCAGTCTCCCCCTCACTCACCCCTCAGTCTCCTCCCCCCCTCAGTCTCCCCCTCCCCAGTCTCCTCCTCCTCCCCCACCCTTCAGTCTCCTCCTCCTCCCCCACCCTTCAGTCTCCTCCTCCTCCCCAATCTCCTCCTCCCCCTCCCCTCCGTCACTCACCGCCTCCCCTCAGACACTCACCCCCCTCTCCATGTCTCTCTCCCTCTCTCTCGCCTCCAACTCGATGCCGAGGCTCCGCTCCGATCACCAGGCCTCCCTTAACAACCGCCACTTCCGCTTCCGACCCAGCCAACCGCCGCCCGCCCCGGCGTCCACTTCCGGGTCACCCCGCGACCTCTCTCTCCCTCTCCCTCTCTCCATCGCGCCCTTTATTACCAACAATTGTCACCGATCGCGCTGCAAACCGAAGAGAGAAAAAAAAATCAATCCACCGACTCCGGCACACGACCGAAAACCGCAGGCCTCCCTCCACACACGACGAGAGTCCGCCCGCGGACAAGATGGGTGGAGGTGGCTTGGGTACTGCCTCCGCCCAGGCGCAGCAGCGCCCCCTCTGCTGGGCGAGCGGTACTGCAGGCGATTTGGGCTCTCCCTCTGAGGGTTTGGCTCCCACTGCAATCCCCAAACTAATCCCACTGCCCCGCTCTCTCCCCATAGCCCTGTATCAATCCCCAAACTAATCCCACTGCCCCGCTCTCTCCCCATAGCCCTGTATCAATCCCCAAACTAATCCCACTGCCCCACTCTCTCCCCATAGCCCTGTATCAATCCCCAAACGAATCCCACTGCCCCACTCTCTCCCCATAGCCCTGTATCAATCCCCAAACTAATCCCACTGCCCCGCTCTCTCCCCATAGCCCTGTATCAATCCCAAACTAATCCCACTGCCCCGCTCTCTCCCCATAGCCCTGTATCAATCCCAAACTAATCCCACTGCCCCGCTCTCTCCCCATAGCCCTGTATCAATCCCCAAACTAATCCCACTGCCCCACTCTCTCCCCATAGCCCTGTATCAATCCCAAACTAATCCCACTGCCCCGCTCTCTCCCCATAGCCCTGTATCAATCCCCATCTAATCCCACTGCCCCGCTCTCTCCCCATAGCCCTGTATCAATCCCCAAACTAATCCCACTGCCCCGCTCTCTCCCCAAACTAATCCCACTGCCCCGCTCTCTCTCCATAGCCCTGTATCAATCCCCAAACTAATCCCACTGCCCCACTCTCTCCCCATAGCCCTGTATCAATCCCCAAACTAATCCCACTGCCCCGCTCTCTCCCCATAGCCCTGTATCAATCACCAAACTAATCCCACTGCCCCACTCTCTCCCCATAGCCCTGTATCAATCCCAAACTAATCCCACTGCCCCACTCTCTCCCCATAGCCCTGTATCAATCACCAAACTAATCCCACTGCCCCACTCTCTCCCCATAGCCCCGTATCAATCCCAAAACTAATCCCACTGCCCCGCTCTCTCCCCATAGCCCTGTATCAATCCCCAAACTAATCCCACTGTCCCACTTTCTCCCCATAGCCCTGTATCAATCCCAAACTAATCCCACTGCCCCACTCTCTCCCCATAGCCCTGGATCAATCCCCAAACTAATCCCACTGCCCCACTCTCTCTCCATAGCCCTGTATCAATCCCCAAACTAATCCCACTGCCCCACTCTCTCCCCAGAGCCCTGTATCAATCCCCAAACTAATCCCACTGCCCCGCTCTCTCCCCATAGCCCTGTATCAATCCCCAAACTAATCCCACTGCCCCACTCTCTCCCCATAGCCCTGTATCAATCCCCAAACTAATCCCACTGCCCCACTCTCTCCCCATAGCCCTGTATCAATCCCAAACTAATCCCACTGCCCCGCTCTCTCCCCATAGCCCTGTATCAATCCCAAACTAATCCCACTGCCCCGCTCTCTCCCCATAGCCCTGTATCAATCCCCAAACTAATCCCACTGCCCCGCTCTCTCCCCATCGCCCTGTATCAATCCCCAAACTAATCCCACTGCCCCGCTCTCTCCCCATAGCCCTGTATCAATCCCCAAACTAATCCCACTGCCCCGCTCTCTCCCCATAGCCCTGTATCAATCCCAAACTAATCCCACTGCCCCGCTCTCTCCCCATAGCCCTGTATCAATCCCAAACTAATCCCACTGCCCCACTCTCTCCCCATAGCCCTGTATCAATCCCCAAACTAATCCCACTGCCCCGCTCTCTCCCCATAGCCCTGTATCAATCCCCAAACTAATCCCACTGCCCCGCTCTCTCCCCATAGCCCTGTATCAATCCCCAAACTAATCCCACTGCCCCGCGCTCTCCCCATAGCCCTGTATCAATCCCCAAACTAATCCCACTGCCCCGCTCTCTCCCCATAGCCCTGTATCAATCCCCAAACTAATCCCACTGCCCCGCTCTCTCCCCATAGCCCTGTATCAATCCCCAAACTAATCCCACTGCCCCGCTCTCTCCCCATAGCCCTGTATCAATCCCCAAACTAATCCCACTGCCCCGCTCTCTCCCCATAGCCCTGTATCAATCCCAAACTAATCCCACTGCCCCACTCTCTCCCCATAGCCCTGTATCAATCCCCAAACTAATCCCACTGCCCCGCTCTCTCCCCATAGCCCTGTATCAATCACCAAACTAATCCCACTGCCCCGCTCTCTCCCCATAGCCCTGTATCAATCCCCAAACTAATCCCACTGCCCCGCTCTCTCCCCATAGCCCTGTATCAATCCCCAAACTAATCCCACTGCCCCGCTCTCTCCCCATAGCCCTGTATCAATCCCCAAACTAATCCCACTGCCCCGCTCTCTCCCCACAGCCCTGTATCAATCCCCAAACTAATCCCACTGCCCCACTCTCTCCCCATAGCCCTGTATCAATCCCAAAACTAATCCCACTGCCCCGCTCTCTCCCCATAGCCCTGTATCAATCCCCAAACTAATCCCACTGCCCCGCTCTCTCCCCATAGCCCTGTATCAATCCCCAAACTAATCCCACTGGCCCACTCTCTCCCCATAGCCCTGTATCAATCCCCAAACTAATCCCACTGCCCCGCTCTCTCCCCAAACTAATCCCACTGCTCCGCTCTCTCTCCATAGCCCTGTATCAATCCCCAAACTAATCCCACTGCCCCACTCTCTCCCCATAGCCCTGTATCAATCCCCAAACTAATCCCACTGCCCCGCTCTCTCCCCATAGCCCTGTATCAATCACCAAACTAATCCCACTGCCCCACTCTCTCCCCATAGCCCTGTATCAATCCCAAACTAATCCCACTGCCCCACTCTCTCCCCATAGCCCTGTATCAATCACCAAACTAATCCCACTGCCCCACTCTCTCCCCATAGCCCCGTATCAATCCCAAAACTAATCCCACTGCCCCGCTCTCTCCCCATAGCCCTGTATCAATCCCCAAACTAATCCCACTGTCCCACTTTCTCCCCATAGCCCTGTATCAATCCCAAACTAATCCCACTGCCCCACTCTCTCCCCATAGCCCTGTATCAATCCCCAAACTAATCCCACTGCCCCACTCTCTCCCCATAGCCCTGTATCAATCCCCAAACTAATCCCACTGCCCCACTCTCTCCCCAGAGCCCTGTATCAATCCCCAAACTAATTCCACTGCCCCGCTCTCTCCCCATAGCCCTGTATCAATCCCCAAACTAATCCCACTGCCCCGCTCTCTCCCCATAGCCCTGTATCAATCCCCAAACTAATCCCACTGCCCCGCTCTCTCCCCATCGCCCTGTATCAATCCCCAAACTAATCCCACTGCCCCGCTCTCTCCCCATAGCCCTGTATCAATCCCCAAACTAATCCCACTGCCCCGCTCTCTCCCCATAGCCCTGTATCAATCCCAAACTAATCCCACTGCCCCACTCTCTCCCCAGAGCCCTGTATCAATCCCCAAACTAATCCCACTGCCCCGCTCTCTCCCCATAGCCCTGTATCAATCCCCAAACTAATCCCACTGCCCCGCTCTCTCCCCATAGCCCTGTATCAATCCCCAAACTAATCCCACTGCCCCGCTCTCTCCCCATAGCCCTGTATCAATCCCCAAACTAATCCCACTGCCCCGCTCTCTCCCCATAGCCCTGTATCAATCCCCAAACTAATCCCACTGCCCCGCTCTCTCCCCACAGCCCTGTATCAATCCCCAAACTAATCCCACTGCCCCTCTCTCTCCCCATAGCCCTGTATCAATCCCAAACTAATCCCACTGCCCCACTCTCTCCCCATAGCCCTGTATCAATCCCCAAACTAATCCCACTGCCCCCCTCTCTCCCCATAGCCCTGTATCAATCCCCAAACTAATCCCACTGCCCCACTCTCTCCCCAGAGCCCTGTATCAATCCCCAAACTAATCCCACTGCCCCACTATCTCCCCATCGCCCTGTATCAATCCCCAAACTAATCCCACTGCCCCACTCTCTCCCCATAGCCCTGTATCAATCCCCAAACTAATCCCACTGCCTCACTCTCTCCCCATAGCCCTGTATCAATCCCCAAACTAATCCCACTGCCCCACTCTCTCCCCATAGCCCCGTATCAATCCCAAAACTAATCCCACTGCCCCGCTCTCTCCCCATAGCCCTGTATCAATCCCCAAACTAATCCCACTGCCCCGCTCTCTCCCCACAGCCCTGTATCAATCCCCAAACTAATCCCACTGCCCCACTCTCTCCCCATAGCCCTGTATCAATCCCAAACTAATCCCACTGCCCCGCTCTCTCCCCATAGCCCTGTATCAATCCCAAACTAATCCCACTGCCCCGCTCTCTCCCCATAGCCCTGTATCAATCCCCAAACTAATCCCACTGCCCCGCTCTCTCCCCATCGCCCTGTATCAATCCCCAAACTAATCCCACTGCCCCGCTCTCTCCCCATAGCCCTGTATCAATCCCCAAACTAATCCCACTGCCCCGCTCTCTCCCCATAGCCCTGTATCAATCCCAAACTAATCCCACTGCCCCGCTCTCTCCCCACAGCCCTGTATCAATCCCAAACTAATCCCACTGCCCCACTCTCTCCCCATAGCCCTGTATCAATCCCCAAACTAATCCCACTGCCCCGCTCTCTCCCCATAGCCCTGTATCAATCCCCAAACTAATCCCACTGCCCCGCTCTCTCCCCATAGCCCTGTATCAATCCCCAAACTAATCCCACTGCCCCGCGCTCTCCCCATAGCCCTGTATCAATCCCCAAACTAATCCCACTGCCCCGCTCTCTCCCCATAGCCCTGTATCAATCCCCAAACTAATCCCACTGCCCCGCTCTCTCCCCATAGCCCTGTATCAATCCCCAAACTAATCCCACTGCCCCGCTCTCTCCCCATAGCCCTGTATCAATCCCCAAACTAATCCCACTGCCCCGCTCTCTCCCCATAGCCCTGTATCAATCCCAAACTAATCCCACTGCCCCACTCTCTCCCCATAGCCCTGTATCAATCCCCAAACTAATCCCACTGCCCCGCTCTCTCCCCATAGCCCTGTATCAATCCCCAAACTAATCCCACTGCCCCGCTCTCTCCCCATAGCCCTGTATCAATCCCCAAACTAATCCCACTGCCCCGCTCTCTCCCTATAGCCCTGTATCAATCCCCAAACTAATCCCACTGCCCCGCTCTCTCCCCATAGCCCTGTATCAATCCCCAAACTAATCCCACTGCCCCGCTCTCTCCCCATAGCCCTGTATCAATCCCCAAACTAATCCCACTGCCCCTCTCTCTCCCCATAGCCCTGCATCAATCCCCAAACTAATCCCACTGCCCCGCTCTCTCCCCATAGCCCTGTATCAATCCCCAAACTAATCCCACTGCCCCGCTCTCTCCCCATAGCTCTGTATCAATCCCCAAACTATTCCCACTGCCCCGCTCTCTCCCCATAGCCCTGTATCAATCCCCAAACTAATCCCACTGCCTCTCTCTCTCCCCATATCCCTGTATCAATCCCCAAAACTAATCCCACTGCCCCACTCTCTCCCCATAGCCCTGTATCAATCCCCAAATCTAATCCCACTGCCCCGCTCTCTCCCCATAGCCCTGTATCAATCCCCAAACTAATCCCACTGCCCCACTCTCTCCCCATAGCCCTGTATCAATCCCCAAACTAATCCCACTGCCCCACTCTCTCCCCATAGCCCTGTATCAATCCCCAAACTAATCCCACTGCCCCGCTCTCTCCCCATAGCCCTGTATCAATCCCCAAACTAATCCCACTGCCCCGCTCTCTCCCCATAGCCCTGTATCAATCCCCAAACTAATCCCACTGCCCCGCTCTCTCCCCATAGCCCTGTATCAATCCCCAAACTAATCCCACTGCCCCGCTCTCTCCCCATAGCCCTGTAACAATCCCCAAACTAATCCCACTGCCCCGCTCTCTCCCCATAGCCCTGTATCAATCCCCAAACTAATCACACTGCCCCGCTCTCTCCCCATAGCCCTGTATCAATCCCCAAACTAATCCCACTGCCCCGCTCTCTCCCCACAGCCCTGTATCAATCCCCAAACTAATCCCACTGCCCCGCTCTCTCCCCATAGCCCTGTATCAATCCCCAAACTAATCCCACTGCCCCGCTCTCTCCCCATAGCCCTGTATCAATCCCCAAACTAATCCCACTGCCCCGCTCTCTCCCCATAGCCCTGTATCAATCCCCAAACTAATCCCACTGCCCCGCTCTCTCCCCATAGCCCTGTATCAATCCCCGAACTAATCCCACTGCCCCGCTCTCTCCCCATAGCCCTGTATCAATCCCCATACTAATCCCACTGCCCCGCTCTCTCCCCATAGCCCTGTATCAATCCCCAAACTAATCCCACTGCCCCCTCTCTCCCCATAGCCCTGAATCAATCCCCAAACTAATCCCACTGCCCCACTCTCTCCCCATAGCCCTGTATTAATCCCCAAACTAATCCCACTGCCCCGCTCTCTCCCCATAGCCCTGTATCAATCCCCAAACTAATCCCACTGCCCCGCTCTCTCCCCATAGCCCTGTGTCAATCCCCAAACTAATCCCAGTGCCCCGCTCTCTCCCCATAGCCCTGTGTCAATCCCCAAACTAATCCCACTGCCCCGCTCTCTCCCCATAGCCCTGTATCAATCCCCAAACTAATCCCACTGCCCCGCTCTCTCCCCATAGCCCTGTGTCAATCCCCAAACTAATCCCACTGCCCCGCTCTCTCCCCATAGCCCTGTATCAATCCCCAAACTAATCCCACTGCCCCGCTCTCTCCCCATAGCCCTGTATCAATCCCCAAACTAATCCCACTGCCCCGCTCTCTCCCCATAGCCCTGTATCAATCCCCAAACTAATCCCACTGCCCCGCTCTCTCCCCATAGCCCTGTATCAATCCCCAAACTAATCCCACTGCCCCGCTCTCTCCCCATAGCCCTGTATCAATCCCCAAACTAATCCCACTGCCCCGCTCTCTCCCCATAGCCCTGTGTCAATCCCCAAACTAATCCCACTGCCCCGCTCTCTCCCCATAGCCCTGTGTCAATCCCCAAACTAATCCCACTGCCCCGCTCTCTCCCCATAGCCCTGTATCAATCCCCAAACGAATCCCACTGCCCCGCTCTCTCCCCATAGCCCTGTATCAATCCCCAAACTAATCCCACTGCCCCGCTCTCTCCCCATAGCCCTGTATCAATCCCCAAACTAATCCCACTGCCCCTCTCTCTCCCCATAGCCCTGTATCAATCCCCAAACTAATCCCACTGCCCCGCTCTCTCCCCATAGCCCTGTATCAATCCCCAAACTAATACCACTGCCCCGCTCTCTCCCCATAGCCCTGTATCAATCCCCAAACTAATCCCACTGCCCCGCTCTCTCCCCATAGCCCTGTATCAATCCCCAAACTAATCCCACTGCCCCACTCTCTCCCCATAGCCCTGTATCAATCCCAAACTAATCCCACTGCCCCACTCTCTCCCCATAGCCCTGTATCAATCCCAAACTAATCCCACTGCCCCGCTCTCTCCCCATAGCCCTGTATCAATCCCCAAACTAATCCCACTGCCCCGCTCTCTCCCCATCGCCCTGTATCAATCCCCAAACTAATCCCACTGCCCCGCTCTCTCCCCATAGCCCTGTATCAATCCCCAAACTAATCCCACTGCCCCACTCTCTCCCCATAGCCCTGTATCAATCCCCAAACTAATCCCACTGCCTCACTCTCTCCCCATAGCCCTGTATCAATCCCCAAACTAATCCCACTGCCCCACTCTCTCCCCATAGCCCCGTATCAATCCCAAAACTAATCCCACTGCCCCGCTCTCTCCCCATAGCCCTGTATCAATCCCCAAACTAATCCCACTGCCCCGCTCTCTCCCCACAGCCCTGTATCAATCCCCAAACTAATCCCACTGCCCCACTCTCTCCCCATAGCCCTGTATCAATCCCAAACTAATCCCACTGCCCCGCTCTCTCCCCATAGCCCTGTATCAATCCCAAACTAATCCCACTGCCCCGCTCTCTCCCCATAGCCCTGTATCAATCCCCAAACTAATCCCACTGCCCGGCTCTCTCCCCATCGCCCTGTATCAATCCCCAAACTAATCCCACTGCCCCGCTCTCTCCCCATAGCCCTGTATCAATCCCCAAACTAATCCCACTGCCCCGCTCTCTCCCCATAGCCCTGTATCAATCCCAAACTAATCCCACTGCCCCGCTCTCTCCCCATAGCCCTGTATCAATCCCAAACTAATCCCACTGCCCCGCTCTCTCCCCATAGCCCTGTATCAATCCCCAAACTAATCCCAATGCCCCGCTCTCTCCCCATAGCCCTGTATCAATCCCCAAACTAATCCCACTGCCCCGCTCTCTCCCCATAGCCCTGTATCAATCCCCAAACTAATCCCACTGCCCCGCGCTCTCCCCATAGCCCTGTATCAATCCCCAAACTAATCCCACTGCCCCGCTCTCTCCCCATAGCCCTGTATCAATCCCCAAACTAATCCCACTGCCCCGCTCTCTCCCCATAGCCCTGTATCAATCCCCAAACTAATCCCACTGCCCCGCTCTCTCCCCATAGCCCTGTATCAATCCACAAACTAATCCCACTGCCCCGCTCTCTCCCCATAGCCCTGTATCAATCCCAAACTAATCCCACTGCCCCACTCTCTCCCCATAGCCCTGTATCAATCCCCAAACTAATCCCACTGCCCCGCTCTCTCCCCATAGCCCTGTATCAATCCCCAAACTAATCCCACTGCCCCGCTCTCTCCCCATAGCCCTGTATCAATCCCCAAACTAATCCCACTGCCCCGCTCTCTCCCTATAGCCCTGTATCAATCCCCAAACTAATCCCACTGCCCCGCTCTCTCCCCATAGCCCTGTATCAATCCCCAAACTAATCCCACTGCCCCGCTCTCTCCCCATAGCCCTGTATCAATCCCCAAACTAATCCCACTGCCCCTCTCTCTCCCCATAGCCCTGCATCAATCCCCAAACTAATCCCACTGCCCCGCTCTCTCCCCATAGCCCTGTATCAATCCCCAAACTAATCCCACTGCCCCGCTCTCTCCCCATAGCTCTGTATCAATCCCCAAACTATTCCCACTGCCCCGCTCTCTCCCCATAGCCCTGTATCAATCCCCAAACTAATCCCACTGCCTCTCTCTCTCCCCATATCCCTGTATCAATCCCCAAACTAATCCCACTGCCCCGCTCTCTCCCCACAGCCCTGTATCAATCCCCAAACTAATCCCACTGCCCCGCTCTCTCCCCATAGCCCTGTATCAATCCCCAAACTAATCCCACTGCCCCGCTCTCTCCCCATAGCCCTGTATCAATCCCCAAACTAATCCCACTGCCCCGCTCTCTCCCCATAGCCCTGTATCAATCCCCATACTAATCCCACTGCCCCGCTCTCTCCCCATAGCCCTGTATCAATCCCCAAACTAATCCCACTGCCCCCTCTCTCCCCATAGCCCTGTATCAATCCCCAAACTAATCCCACTGCCCCACTCTCTCCCCATAGCCCTGTATTAATCCCCAAACTAATCCCACTGCCCCGCTCTCTCCCCATAGCCCTGTATCAATCCCCAAACTAATCCCACTGCCCCGCTCTCTCCCCATAGCCCTGTGTCAATCCCCAAACTAATCCCAGTGCCCCGCTCTCTCCCCATAGCCCTGTGTCAATCCCCAAACTAATCCCACTGCCCCGCTCTCTCCCCATAGCCCTGTATCAATCCCCAAACTAATCCCACTGCCCCGCTCTCTCCCCATAGCCCTGTGTCAATCCCCAAACTAATCCCACTGCCCCGCTCTCTCCCCATAGCCCTGTATCAATCCCCAAACTAATCCCACTGCCCCGCTCTCTCCCCATAGCCCTGTATCAATCCCCAAACTAATCCCACTGCCCCGCTCTCTCCCCATAGCCCTGTATCAATCCCCAAACTAATCCCACTGCCCCGCTCTCTCCCCATAGCCCTGTATCAATCCCCAAACTAATCCCACTGCCCCGCTCTCTCCCCATAGCCCTGTATCAATCCCCAAACTAATCCCACTGCCCCGCTCTCTCCCCATAGCCCTGTGTCAATCCCCAAACTAATCCCACTGCCCCGCTCTCTCCCCATAGCCCTGTGTCAATCCCCAAACTAATCCCACTGCCCCGCTCTCTCCCCATAGCCCTGTGTCAATCCCCAAACTAATCCCACTGCCCCGCTCTCTCCCCATAGCCCTGTGTCAATCCCCAAACGAATCCCACTGCCCCGCTCTCTCCCCATAGCCCTGTATCAATCCCCAAACTAATCCCACTGCCCCGCTCTCTCCCCATAGCCCTGTATCAATCCCCAAACTAATCCCACTGCCCCTCTCTCTCCCCATAGCCCTGTATCAATCCCCAAACTAATCCCACTGCCCCGCTCTCTCCCCATAGCCCTGTATCAATCCCCAAACTAATACCACTGCCCCGCTCTCTCCCCATAGCCCTGTATCAATCCCCAAACTAATCCCACTGCCCCGCTCTCTCCCCATAGCCCTGTATCAATCCCCAAACTAATCCCACTGCCCCACTCTCTCCCCATAGCCCTGTATCAATCCCAAACTAATCCCACTGCCCCACTCTCTCCCCATAGCCCTGTATCAATCCCAAACTAATCCCACTGCCCCGCTCTCTCCCCATAGCCCTGTATCAATCCCCAAACTAATCCCACTGCCCCGCTCTCTCCCCATCGCCCTGTATCAATCCCCAAACTAATCCCACTGCCCCGCTCTCTCCCCATAGCCCTGTATCAATCCCCAAACTAATCCCACTGCCCCACTCTCTCCCCATAGCCCTGTATCAATCCCCAAACTAATCCCACTGCCTCACTCTCTCCCCATAGCCCTGTATCAATCCCCAAACTAATCCCACTGCCCCACTCTCTCCCCACAGCCCCGTATCAATCCCAAAACTAATCCCACTGCCCCGCTCTCTCCCCATAGCCCTGTATCAATCCCCAAACTAATCCCACTGCCCCGCTCTCTCCCCACAGCCCTGTATCAATCCCCAAACTAATCCCACTGCCCCACTCTCTCCCCATAGCCCTGTATCAATCCCAAACTAATCCCACTGCCCCGCTCTCTCCCCATAGCCCTGTATCAATCCCAAACTAATCCCACTGCCCCGCTCTCTCCCCATAGCCCTGTATCAATCCCCAAACTAATCCCACTGCCCGGCTCTCTCCCCATCGCCCTGTATCAATCCCCAAACTAATCCCACTGCCCCCCTCTCTCCCCATAGCCCTGTATCAATCCCCAAACTAATCCCACTGCCCCGCTCTCTCCCCATAGCCCTGTATCAATCCCAAACTAATCCCACTGCCCCGCTCTCTCCCCATAGCCCTGTATCAATCCCAAACTAATCCCACTGCCCCGCTCTCTCCCCATAGCCCTGTATCAATCCCCAAACTAATCCCACTGCCCCGCTCTCTCCCCATAGCCCTGTATCAATCCCCAAACTAATCCCACTGCCCCGCTCTCTCCCCATAGCCCTGTATCAATCCCCAAACTAATCCCACTGCCCCGCGCTCTCCCCATAGCCCTGTATCAATCCCCAAACTAATCCCACTGCCCCGCTCTCTCCCCATAGCCCTGTATCAATCCCCAAACTAATCCCACTGCCCCGCTCTCTCCCCATAGCCCTGTATCAATCCCCAAACTAATCCCACTGCCCCGCTCTCTCCCCATAGCCCTGTATCAATCCCCAAACTAATCCCACTGCCCCGCTCTCTCCCCATAGCCCTGTATCAATCCCAAACTAATCCCACTGCCCCACTCTCTCCCCATAGCCCTGTATCAATCCCCAAACTAATCCCACTGCCCCGCTCTCTCCCCATAGCCCTGTATCAATCCCCAAACTAATCCCACTGCCCCGCTCTCTCCCCATAGCCCTGTATCAATCCCCAAACTAATCCCACTGCCCCGCTCTCTCCCTATAGCCCTGTATCAATCCCCAAACTAATCCCACTGCCCCGCTCTCTCCCCATAGCCCTGTATCAATCCCCAAACTAATCCCACTGCCCCGCTCTCTCCCCATAGCCCTGTATCAATCCCCAAACTAATCCCACTGCCCCTCTCTCTCCCCATAGCCCTGCATCAATCCCCAAACTAATCCCACTGCCCCGCTCTCTCCCCATAGCCCTGTATCAATCCCCAAACTAATCCCACTGCCCCGCTCTCTCCCCATAGCTCTGTATCAATCCCCAAACTATTCCCACTGCCCCGCTCTCTCCCCATAGCCCTGTATCAATCCCCAAACTAATCCCACTGCCTCTCTCTCTCCCCATATCCCTGTATCAATCCCCAAAACTAATCCCACTGCCCCACTCTCTCCCCATAGCCCTGTATCAATCCCCAAATCTAATCCCACTGCCCCGCTCTCTCCCCATAGCCCTGTATCAATCCCCAAACTAATCCCACTGCCCCACTCTCTCCCCATAGCCCTGTATCAATCCCCAAACTAATCCCACTGCCCCACTCTCTCCCCATAGCCCTGTATCAATCCCCAAACTAATCCCACTGCCCCGCTCTCTCCCCATAGCCCTGTATCAATCCCCAAACTAATCCCACTGCCCCGCTCTCTCCCCATAGCCCTGTATCAATCCCCAAACTAATCCCACTGCCCCGCTCTCTCCCCATAGCCCTGTATCAATCCCCAAACTAATCCCACTGCCCCGCTCTCTCCCCATAGCCCTGTATCAATCCCCAAACTAATCCCACTGCCCCGCTCTCTCCCCATAGCCCTGTATCAATCCCCAAACTAATCCCACTGCCCCGCTCTCTCCCCATAGCCCTGTATCAATCCCCAAACTAATCCCACTGCCCCGCTCTCTCCCCACAGCCCTGTATCAATCCCCAAACTAATCCCACTGCCCCGCTCTCTCCCCATAGCCCTGTATCAATCCCCAAACTAATCCCACTGCCCCGCTCTCTCCCCATAGCCCTGTATCAATCCCCAAACTAATCCCACTGCCCCGCTCTCTCCCCATAGCCCTGTATCAATCCCCAAACTAATCCCACTGCCCCGCTCTCTCCCCATAGCCCTGTATCAATCCCCAAACTAATCCCACTGCCCCGCTCTCTCCCCATAGCCCTGTATCAATCCCCATACTAATCCCACTGCCCCGCTCTCTCCCCATAGCCCTGTATCAATCCCCAAACTAATCCCACTGCCCCCTCTCTCCCCATAGCCCTGTATCAATCCCCAAACTAATCCCACTGCCCCACTCTCTCCCCATAGCCCTGTATTAATCCCCAAACTAATCCCACTGCCCCGCTCTCTCCCCATAGCCCTGTATCAATCCCCAAACTAATCCCACTGCCCCGCTCTCTCCCCATAGCCCTGTTTCAATCCCCAAACTAATCCCAGTGCCCCGCTCTCTCCCCATAGCCCTGTGTCAATCCCCAAACTAATCCCACTGCCCCGCTCTCTCCCCATAGCCCTGTATCAATCCCCAAACTAATCCCACTGCCCCGCTCTCTCCCCATAGCCCTGTGTCAATCCCCAAACTAATCCCACTGCCCCGCTCTCTCCCCATAGCCCTGTATCAATCCCCAAACTAATCCCACTGCCCCGCTCTCTCCCCATAGCCCTGTATCAATCCCCAAACTAATCCCACTGCCCCGCTCTCTCCCCATAGCCCTGTATCAATCCCCAAACTAATCCCACTGCCCCGCTCTCTCCCCATAGCCCTGTATCAATCCCCAAACTAATCCCACTGCCCCGCTCTCTCCCCATAGCCCTGTATCAATCCCCAAACTAATCCCACTGCCCCGCTCTCTCCCCATAGCCCTGTGTCAATCCCCAAACTAATCCCACTGCCCCGCTCTCTCCCCATAGCCCTGTGTCAATCCCCAAACTAATCCCACTGCCCCGCTCTCTCCCCATAGCCCTGTATCAATCCCCAAACGAATCCCACTGCCCCGCTCTCTCCCCATAGCCCTGTATCAATCCCCAAACTAATCCCACTGCCCCGCTCTCTCCCCATAGCCCTGTATCAATCCCCAAACTAATCCCACTGCCCCTCTCTCTCCCCATAGCCCTGTATCAATCCCCAAACTAATCCCACTGCCCCGCTCTCTCCCCATAGCCCTGTATCAATCCCCAAACTAATACCACTGCCCCGCTCTCTCCCCATAGCCCTGTATCAATCCCCAAACTAATCCCACTGCCCCGCTCTCTCCCCATAGCCCTGTATCAATCCCCAAACTAATCCCACTGCCCCACTCTCTCCCCATAGCCCTGTATCAATCCCAAACTAATCCCACTGCCCCACTCTCTCCCCATAGCCCTGTATCAATCCCAAACTAATCCCACTGCCCCGCTCTCTCCCCATAGCCCTGTATCAATCCCCAAACTAATCCCACTGCCCCGCTCTCTCCCCATCGCCCTGTATCAATCCCCAAACTAATCCCACTGCCCCGCTCTCTCCCCATAGCCCTGTATCAATCCCCAAACTAATCCCACTGCCCCGCTCTCTCCCCATAGCCCTGTATCAATCCCCAAACTAATCCCACTGCCCCGCTCTCTCCCCATAGCCCTGTATCAATCCCCAAACTAATCCCACTGCCCCGCTCTCTCTCCATATCCCTGTATCAATCCCCAAACTAATCCCACTGCCCCGCTCTCTCCCCATAGCCCTGTATCAATCTCCAAACTAATCCCACTGCCCTGCTCTCTCCCCAAAGCCCTGTATCAATCCCCAAACTAATCCCACTGCCCCACTCTCTCCCCATAGCCCTGTATCAATCCCCAAACTAATCCCACTGCCCCGCTCTATCCCCATAGCCCTGTATCAATCCCCAAACTAATCCCACTGCCCCGCTCTCTCCCCAGAGCCCTGAATCAATCCCCAAACTAATCCCACTGCCCCACTCTCTCCCCATAGCCCTGTATCAATCCCAAACTAATCCCACTGCCCCACTCTCTCCCCATAGCCCTGTATCAATCCCCAAACTAATCCCACTGCCCCACTCTCTCCCCAGAACCCTGAATCAATCCCCAAACTAATCCCACTGCCCCGCTCTCTCCCCATAGCCCTGTATCAATCCCCAAACTAATCCCACTGCCCCACTCTCTCCCCAGAGCCCTGAATCAATCCCCAAACTAATCGCACTGCCCCCCTCTCTCCCAGAGCCCTGTATCAATCCCAAACTAATCCCACTGCCCCACTCTCTCCCCATAGCCCTGTATCAATCCCCAAACTAATCCCACTGCCCCCCTCTCTCCCCATAGCCCTGTATCACTCCCCAAACTAATCCCACTGCCCCGCTCTCTCCCCAGAGCCCTGAATCAATCCCCAAACTAATCCCACTGCCCCACTCTCTCCCCAGAGCCCTGTATCAATCCCCAAACTAATCCCACTGCCCCGCTCTCTCCCCAGAGCCCTGAATCAATCCCCAAACTAATCCCACTGCCCCACTCTCTACCCATAGCCCTGTATCAATCCCCAAACTAATCCCACTGCCCCGCTCTCTCCCAACAGCCCTGAATCAATCCCCAAACTAATCCCACTGCCCCACTCTCTCCCCATAGCCCTGTATCAATCCCAAACTAATCCCACTGCCCCACTCTCTCCCCATAGCCCTGTATCAATCCCCAAACTAATCCCACTGCCCCACTCTCTCCCCAGAGCCCTGAATCAATCCCCAAACTAATCCCACTGCCCCGCTCTCTCCCCATAGCCCTGTATCAATCCCCAAACTAATCCCACTGCCCCACTCTCTCCCCAGAGCCCTGAATCAATCCCCAAACTAATCCCACTGCCCCACTCTCTCCCTATAGCCCTGTATCAATCCCCAAACTAATCCCACTGCCCCGCTCTCTCCCCATAGCCCTGTATCAATCCCCAAACTAATCCCACTGCCCCGCTCTCTCCTCATAGCCCTGTATCAATCCCCAAACTAATCCCACTGCCCCTCTCTCTCCCCATAGCCCTGTATCAATCCCCAAACTAATCCCACTGCCCCACTCTCTCCCCATAGCCCTGTATCAATCCCCAAACTAATCCCACTGCCCCCCTCTCTCCCCATAGCCCTGTATCAATCCCCAAACTAATCCCACTGCCCCGCTCTCTCCCCATATCCCTGTATCAATCCCCAAACTAATCCCACTGCCCCACTCTCTCCCCATAGCCCTGTATCAATCCCCAAATCTAATCCCACTGCCCCACTCTCTCCCCATATCCCTGTATCAATCCCCAAAACTAATCCCACTGCCCCACTCTCTCCCCATAGCCCTGTATCAATCCCCAAAACTAATTCCACTGCCCCGCTCTCTCCCCATAGCCCTGTATCAATCCCCAAAACTAATCCCACTGCCCCGCTATCTCCCCATAGCCCTGTATCAATCCCCAAACTAATCCCACTGCCCCGCTCTCTCCCCATAGCCCTGCATCAATCCCCAAAACTAATCCCACTGCCCCGCTCTCTCCCCATATCCCTGTATCAATCCCCAAACTAACCCCACTGCCCCGCTCTCTCCCCATAGTCCTGTATCAATCCCCAAAACTAATCCCACTGCCCCACTCTCTCCCCACAGCCCTGTATCAATCCCCAAACTAATCCCACTGTCCCACTTTCTCCCCATAGCCCTGTATCAATCCCAAACTGATCCCACTGCCCCCCTCTCTCCCCATAGCCCTGTATCAATCAAAACTAATCCCACTGCCCCACTCTCTCCCCATAGCCCTGTATCAATCCCCAAACTAATCCCACTGCCCCGCTCTCTCCCCATAGCCCTGCATCAATCCCCAAACTAATCCCACTGCCCTGCTCTCTCTCCATAGCCCTGTTTCAATCCCCAAACTAATCCCATTGCCCCACTCTCTCCCAGAGCCCTGTATCAATCCCCAAACTAATCCCACTGCCCCACTCTCTCCCCATAGCCCTGCATCAATCACCAAACTAATCCCACTGCCCCACTCTCTCCCCACAGCCCTGTATCAATCACCAAACTAATCCCACTGCCCCACTCCCTCCCCATAGCCGTGTATCAATCCCAAACTAATCCCACTGCCCCGCTCTCTCCCCATAGCCCGACATCAATCTCAAACTAATCCCACTGCCCCGCTCTCTCCCCAAAGACCTGTATCAATCCCCAAAACTAATCCCACTGCCCCACTCTCTCCTCATAGCCCTGTATCAATCCCCAAACTAATCCCACTGCCACCCTCTCTCCCATAGCCCTGTATCAATCCCCAAACTAATCCCACTGCCCCGCTCTCTCCCAGAGCCCTGTATCAATCCCCAAACTAATCCCACTGCCCCGCTCTCTCCCCATCGCCCTGTATCAATCCCCAAACTAATCCCACTGACCCACTCTCTCCCCATAGCCCTGTATCAATCCCCAAACGAATCCCACTGCCCCCCTCTCTCCCCATCGCCCTGTATCAATCCCAAACTAATCCCACTGCCCCACTCTCTCCCCACAGCCCTGTATCAATCCCCAAACTAATCCCACTGCCCCCCTCTCTCCCCATAGCCCTGTATCAATCCCCAAACTAATCCCACTGCCCCACTCTCTCCCCATAGCCCTGTATCAATCCACAAACTAATCCCACAGCCCCACTCTCTCCCCATCGCCCTGTATCAATCCCCAAACTAATCCCACTGCCCCGCTCTCTCCCCACAGCCCTGTATCAATCCCCAAACTAATCCCACTGCCCCACTCTCTCCCCATATCCCTGTATCAGTCCGCAAACTAATCCCACTGCCCCACTCTCTTCCCATAGCCCTGTATCAATCCCCAAACTAATCCCACTGCCCCACTCTATCCCCATAGCCCTGTATCAATCCCCAAACTAATCCCACTGCCCCACTCTCTCCCCAGAGCCCTGAATCAATCCCCAAACTAATCCCACTGCCCCGCTCTCTCCCCATAGCCCTGTATCAATCCCCAAACTAATCCCACTGCCCCGCTCTCTCCCCATAGCCCTGTATCAATCCCCAAACTAATCCCACTGCCCCGCTCTCTCCCCATAGCCCTGTATCAATCCCAAACTAATCCCACTGCCCCGCTCTCTCCCCATAGCCCTGTATCAATCCCAAACTAATCCCACTGCCCCGCTCTCTCCCCATAGCCCTGTATCAATCCCCAAACTAATCCCACTGCCCCGCTCTCTCCCCATAGCCCTGTATCAATCCCCAAACTAATCCCACTGCCCCGCTCTCTCCCCATAGCCCTGTATCAATCCCCAAACTAATCCCACTGCCCCGCGCTCTCCCCATAGCCCTGTATCAATCCCCAAACTAATCCCACTGCCCCGCTCTCTCCCCATAGCCCTGTATCAATCCCCAAACTAATCCCACTGCCCCGCTCTCTCCCCATAGCCCTGTATCAATCCCCAAACTAATCCCACTGCCCCGCTCTCTCCCCATAGCCCTGTATCAATCCCCAAACTAATCCCACTGCCCCGCTCTCTCCCCATAGCCCTGTATCAATCCCAAACTAATCCCACTGCCCCACTCTCTCCCCATAGCCCTGTATCAATCCCCAAACTAATCCCACTGCCCCGCTCTCTCCCCATAGCCCTGTATCAATCCCCAAACTAATCCCACTGCCCCGCTCTCTCCCCATAGCCCTGTATCAATCCCCAAACTAATCCCACTGCCCCGCTCTCTCCCTATAGCCCTGTATCAATCCCCAAACTAATCCCACTGCCCCGCTCTCTCCCCATAGCCCTGTATCAATCCCCAAACTAATCCCAGTGCCCCGCTCTCTCCCCATAGCCCTGTATCAATCCCCAAACTAATCCCACTGCCCCTCTCTCTCCCCATAGCCCTGCATCAATCCCCAAACTAATCCCACTGCCCCGCTCTCTCCCCATAGCCCTGTATCAATCCCCAAACTAATCCCACTGCCCCGCTCTCTCCCCATAGCTCTGTATCAATCCCCAAACTATTCCCACTGCCCCGCTCTCTCCCCATAGCCCTGTATCAATCCCCAAACTAATCCCACTGCCTCTCTCTCTCCCCATATCCCTGTATCAATCCCCAAAACTAATCCCACTGCCCCACTCTCTCCCCATAGCCCTGTATCAATCCCCAAATCTAATCCCACTGCCCCGCTCTCTCCCCATAGCCCTGTATCAATCCCCAAACTAATCCCACTGCCCCACTCTCTCCCCATAGCCCTGTATCAATCCCCAAACTAATCCCACTGCCCCACTCTCTCCCCATAGCCCTGTATCAATCCCCAAACTAATCCCACTGCCCCGCTCTCTCCCCATAGCCCTGTATCAATCCCCAAACTAATCCCACTGCCCCGCTCTCTCCCCATAGCCCTGTATCAATCCCCAAACTAATCCCACTGCCCCGCTCTCTCCCCATAGCCCTGTATCAATCCCCAAACTAATCCCACTGCCCCGCTCTCTCCCCATAGCCCTGTATCAATCCCCAAACTAATCCCACTGCCCCGCTCTCTCCCCATAGCCCTGTATCAATCCCCAAACTAATCCCACTGCCCCGCTCTCTCCCCATAGCCCTGTATCAATCCCCAAACTAATCCCACTGCCCCGCTCTCTCCCCACAGCCCTGTATCAATCCCCAAACTAATCCCACTGCCCCGCTCTCTCCCCATAGCCCTGTATCAATCCCCAAACTAATCCCACTGCCCCGCTCTCTCCCCATAGCCCTGTATCAATCCCCAAACTAATCCCACTGCCCCGCTCTCTCCCCATAGCCCTGTATCAATCCCCAAACTAATCCCACTGCCCCGCTCTCTCCCCATAGCCCTGTATCAATCCCCAAACTAATCCCACTGCCCCGCTCTCTCCCCATAGCCCTGTATCAATCCCCATACTAATCCCACTGCCCCGCTCTCTCCCCATAGCCCTGTATCAATCCCCAAACTAATCCCACTGCCCCCTCTCTCCCCATAGCCCTGTATCAATCCCCAAACTAATCCCACTGCCCCACTCTCTCCCCATAGCCCTGTATTAATCCCCAAACTAATCCCACTGCCCCGCTCTCTCCCCATAGCCCTGTATCAATCCCCAAACTAATCCCACTGCCCCGCTCTCTCCCCATAGCCCTGTTTCAATCCCCAAACTAATCCCAGTGCCCCGCTCTCTCCCCATAGCCCTGTGTCAATCCCCAAACTAATCCCACTGCCCCGCTCTCTCCCCATAGCCCTGTATCAATCCCCAAACTAATCCCACTGCCCCGCTCTCTCCCCATAGCCCTGTGTCAATCCCCAAACTAATCCCACTGCCCCGCTCTCTCCCCATAGCCCTGTATCAATCCCCAAACTAATCCCACTGCCCCGCTCTCTCCCCATAGCCCTGTATCAATCCCCAAACTAATCCCACTGCCCCGCTCTCTCCCCATAGCCCTGTATCAATCCCCAAACTAATCCCACTGCCCCGCTCTCTCCCCATAGCCCTGTATCAATCCCCAAACTAATCCCACTGCCCCGCTCTCTCCCCATAGCCCTGTATCAATCCCCAAACTAATCCCACTGCCCCGCTCTCTCCCCATAGCCCTGTGTCAATCCCCAAACTAATCCCACTGCCCCGCTCTCTCCCCATAGCCCTGTGTCAATCCCCAAACTAATCCCACTGCCCCGCTCTCTCCCCATAGCCCTGTATCAATCCCCAAACGAATCCCACTGCCCCGCTCTCTCCCCATAGCCCTGTATCAATCCCCAAACTAATCCCACTGGCCCGCTCTCTCCCCATAGCCCTGTATCAATCCCCAAACTAATCCCACTGCCCCTCTCTCTCCCCATAGCCCTGTATCAATCCCCAAACTAATCCCACTGCCCCGCTCTCTCCCCATAGCCCTGTATCAATCCCCAAACTAATACCACTGCCCCGCTCTCTCCCCATAGCCCTGTATCAATCCCCAAACTAATCCCACTGCCCCGCTCTCTCCCCATAGCCCTGTATCAATCCCCAAACTAATCCCACTGCCCCACTCTCTCCCCATAGCCCTGTATCAATCCCAAACTAATCCCACTGCCCCACTCTCTCCCCATAGCCCTGTATCAATCCCAAACTAATCCCACTGCCCCGCTCTCTCCCCATAGCCCTGTATCAATCCCCAAACTAATCCCACTGCCCCGCTCTCTCCCCATCGCCCTGTATCAATCCCCAAACTAATCCCACTGCCCCGCTCTCTCCCCATAGCCCTGTATCAATCCCCAAACTAATCCCACTGCCCCGCTCTCTCCCCATAGCCCTGTATCAATCCCCAAACTAATCCCACTGCCCCGCTCTCTCCCCATAGCCCTGTATCAATCCCCAAACTAATCCCACTGCCCCGCTCTCTCTCCATATCCCTGTATCAATCCCCAAACTAATCCCACTGCCCCGCTCTCTCCCCATAGCCCTGTATCAATCTCCAAACTAATCCCACTGCCCTGCTCTCTCCCCAAAGCCCTGTATCAATCCCCAAACTAATCCCACTGCCCCACTCTCTCCCCATAGCCCTGTATCAATCCCCAAACTAATCCCACTGCCCCGCTCTATCCCCATAGCCCTGTATCAATCCCCAAACTAATCCCACTGCCCCGCTCTCTCCCCAGAGCCCTGAATCAATCCCCAAACTAATCCCACTGCCCCACTCTCTCCCCATAGCCCTGTATCAATCCCAAACTAATCCCACTGCCCCACTCTCTCCCCATAGCCCTGTATCAATCCCCAAACTAATCCCACTGCCCCACTCTCTCCCCAGAACCCTGAATCAATCCCCAAACTAATCCCACTGCCCCGCTCTCTCCCCATAGCCCTGTATCAATCCCCAAACTAATCCCACTGCCCCACTCTCTCCCCAGAGCCCTGAATCAATCCCCAAACTAATCGCACTGCCCCCCTCTCTCCCAGAGCCCTGTATCAATCCCAAACTAATCCCACTGCCCCCCTCTCTCCCCATAGCCCTGTATCAATCCCCAAACTAATCCCACTGCCCCGCTCTCTCCCCATAGCCCTGTATCAATCCCCAAACTAATCCCACTGCCCCGCTCTCTCCCCATAGCCCTGTATCAATCCCCAAACTAATCCCACTGCCCCGCTCTCTCCCCATAGCCCTGTATCAATCCCCAAACTAATCCCACTGCCCCGCTCTCTCCCCATAGCCCTGTATCAATCCCCAAACTAATCCCACTGCCCCACTCTCTCCCCATAGCCCTGTATCAATCCCAAACTAATCCCACTGCCCCACTCTCTCCCCATAGCCCTGTATCAATCCCAAACTAATCCCACTGCCCCGCTCTCTCCCCATAGCCCTGTATCAATCCCCAAACTAATCCCACTGCCCCGCTCTCTCCCCATCGCCCTGTATCAATCCCCAAACTAATCCCACTGCCCCGCTCTCTCCCCATAGCCCTGTATCAATCCCCAAACTAATCCCACTGCCCCGCTCTCTCCCCATAGCCCTGTATCAATCCCCAAACTAATCCCACTGCCCCGCTCTCTCCCCATAGCCCTGTATCAATCCCCAAACTAATCCCACTGCCCCGCTCTCTCTCCATATCCCTGTATCAATCCCCAAACTAATCCCACTGCCCCGCTCTCTCCCCATAGCCCTGTATCAATCTCCAAACTAATCCCACTGCCCTGCTCTCTCCCCAAAGCCCTGTATCAATCCCCAAACTAATCCCACTGCCCCACTCTCTCCCCATAGCCCTGTATCAATCCCCAAACTAATCCCACTGCCCCGCTCTATCCCCATAGCCCTGTATCAATCCCCAAACTAATCCCACTGCCCCGCTCTCTCCCCAGAGCCCTGAATCAATCCCCAAACTAATCCCACTGCCCCACTCTCTCCCCATAGCCCTGTATCAATCCCAAACTAATCCCACTGCCCCACTCTCTCCCCATAGCCCTGTATCAATCCCCAAACTAATCCCACTGCCCCACTCTCTCCCCAGAACCCTGAATCAATCCCCAAACTAATCCCACTGCCCCGCTCTCTCCCCATAGCCCTGTATCAATCCCCAAACTAATCCCACTGCCCCACTCTCTCCCCAGAGCCCTGAATCAATCCCCAAACTAATCGCACTGCCCCCCTCTCTCCCAGAGCCCTGTATCAATCCCAAACTAATCCCACTGCCCCACTCTCTCCCCATAGCCCTGTATCAATCCCCAAACTAATCCCACTGCCCCCCTCTCTCCCCATAGCCCTGTATCACTCCCCAAACTAATCCCACTGCCCCGCTCTCTCCCCAGAGCCCTGAATCAATCCCCAAACTAATCCCACTGCCCCACTCTCTCCCCAGAGCCCTGTATCAATCCCCAAACTAATCCCACTGCCCCGCTCTCTCCCCAGAGCCCTGAATCAATCCCCAAACTAATCCCACTGCCCCACTCTCTACCCATAGCCCTGTATCAATCCCCAAACTAATCCCACTGCCCCGCTCTCTCCCAACAGCCCTGAATCAATCCCCAAACTAATCCCACTGCCCCACTCTCTCCCCATAGCCCTGTATCAATCCCAAACTAATCCCACTGCCCCACTCTCTCCCCATAGCCCTGTATCAATCCCCAAACTAATCCCACTGCCCCACTCTCTCCCCAGAGCCCTGAATCAATCCCCAAACTAATCCCACTGCCCCGCTCTCTCCCCATAGCCCTGTATCAATCCCCAAACTAATCCCACTGCCCCACTCTCTCCCCAGAGCCCTGAATCAATCCCCAAACTAATCCCACTGCCCCACTCTCTCCCTATAGCCCTGTATCAATCCCCAAACTAATCCCACTGCCCCGCTCTCTCCCCATAGCCCTGTATCAATCCCCAAACTAATCCCACTGCCCCGCTCTCTCCTCATAGCCCTGTATCAATCCCCAAACTAATCCCACTGCCCCTCTCTCTCCCCATAGCCCTGTATCAATCCCCAAACTAATCCCACTGCCCCACTCTCTCCCCATAGCCCTGTATCAATCCCCAAACTAATCCCACTGCCCCCCTCTCTCCCCATAGCCCTGTATCAATCCCCAAACTAATCCCACTGCCCCGCTCTCTCCCCATATCCCTGTATCAATCCCCAAACTAATCCCACTGCCCCACTCTCTCCCCATAGCCCTGTATCAATCCCCAAATCTAATCCCACTGCCCCACTCTCTCCCCATATCCCTGTATCAATCCCCAAAACTAATCCCACTGCCCCACTCTCTCCCCATAGCCCTGTATCAATCCCCAAAACTAATTCCACTGCCCCGCTCTCTCCCCATAGCCCTGTATCAATCCCCAAAACTAATCCCACTGCCCCGCTATCTCCCCATAGCCCTGTATCAATCCCCAAACTAATCCCACTGCCCCGCTCTCTCCCCATAGCCCTGCATCAATCCCCAAAACTAATCCCACTGCCCCGCTCTCTCCCCATATCCCTGTATCAATCCCCAAACTAACCCCACTGCCCCGCTCTCTCCCCATAGTCCTGTATCAATCCCCAAAACTAATCCCACTGCCCCACTCTCTCCCCACAGCCCTGTATCAATCCCCAAACTAATCCCACTGTCCCACTTTCTCCCCATAGCCCTGTATCAATCCCAAACTGATCCCACTGCCCCCCTCTCTCCCCATAGCCCTGTATCAATCAAAACTAATCCCACTGCCCCACTCTCTCCCCATAGCCCTGTATCAATCCCCAAACTAATCCCACTGCCCCGCTCTCTCCCCATAGCCCTGCATCAATCCCCAAACTAATCCCACTGCCCTGCTCTCTCTCCATAGCCCTGTTTCAATCCCCAAACTAATCCCATTGCCCCACTCTCTCCCAGAGCCCTGTATCAATCCCCAAACTAATCCCACTGCCCCACTCTCTCCCCATAGCCCTGCATCAATCACCAAACTAATCCCACTGCCCCACTCTCTCCCCACAGCCCTGTATCAATCACCAAACTAATCCCACTGCCCCACTCCCTCCCCATAGCCGTGTATCAATCCCAAACTAATCCCACTGCCCCGCTCTCTCCCCATAGCCCGACATCAATCTCAAACTAATCCCACTGCCCCGCTCTCTCCCCAAAGACCTGTATCAATCCCCAAAACTAATCCCACTGCCCCACTCTCTCCTCATAGCCCTGTATCAATCCCCAAACTAATCCCACTGCCACCCTCTCTCCCATAGCCCTGTATCAATCCCCAAACTAATCCCACTGCCCCGCTCTCTCCCAGAGCCCTGTATCAATCCCCAAACTAATCCCACTGCCCCGCTCTCTCCCCATCGCCCTGTATCAATCCCCAAAC
Source organism: Heptranchias perlo (assembly GCF_035084215.1). Lineage (NCBI taxonomy): Eukaryota > Metazoa > Chordata > Chondrichthyes > Hexanchiformes > Hexanchidae > Heptranchias > Heptranchias perlo. Next base: position 56,941 of record NW_027139504.1, read on the forward strand.
TAATCCCACTGACCCACTCTCTCCCCATAGCCCTGTATCAATCCCCAAACGAATCCCACTGCCCCCCTCTCTCCCCATCGCCCTGTATCAATCCCAAACTAATCCCACTGCCCCACTCTCTCCCCACAGCCCTGTATCAATCCCCAAACTAATCCCACTGCCCCCCTCTCTCCCCATAGCCCTGTATCAATCCCCAAACTAATCCCACTGCCCCACTCTCTCCCCATAGCCCTGTATCAATCCACAAACTAATCCCACAGCCCCACTCTCTCCCCATCGCCCTGTATCAATCCCCAAACTAATCCCACTGCCCCGCTCTCTCCCCACAGCCCTGTATCAATCCCCAAACTAATCCCACTGCCCCACTCTCTCCCCATATCCCTGTATCAGTCCGCAAACTAATCCCACTGCCCCACTCTCTTCCCATAGCCCTGTATCAATCCCCAAACTAATCCCACTGCCCCACTCTATCCCCATAGCCCTGTATCAATCCCCAAACTAATCCCACTGCCCCACTCTCTCCCCAGAGCCCTGAATCAATCCCCAAACTAATCCCACTGCCCCGCTCTCTCCCCATAGCCCTGTATCAATCCCCAAACTAATCCCACTGCCCCGCTCTCTCCCCATAGCCCTGTATCAATCCCCAAACTAATCCCACTGCCCCGCTCTCTCCCCATAGCCCTGTATCAATCCCAAACTAATCCCACTGCCCCGCTCTCTCCCCATAGCCCTGTATCAATCCCAAACTAATCCCACTGCCCCGCTCTCTCCCCATAGCCCTGTATCAATCCCCAAACTAATCCCACTGCCCCGCTCTCTCCCCATAGCCCTGTATCAATCCCCAAACTAATCCCACTGCCCCGCTCTCTCCCCATAGCCCTGTATCAATCCCCAAACTAATCCCACTGCCCCGCGCTCTCCCCATAGCCCTGTATCAATCCCCAAACTAATCCCACTGCCCCGCTCTCTCCCCATAGCCCTGTATCAATCCCCAAACTAATCCCACTGCCCCGCTCTCTCCCCATAGCCCTGTATCAATCCCCAAACTAATCCCACTGCCCCGCTCTCTCCCCATAGCCCTGTATCAATCCCCAAACTAATCCCACTGCCCCGCTCTCTCCCCATAGCCCTGTATCAATCCCAAACTAATCCCACTGCCCCACTCTCTCCCCATAGCCCTGTATCAATCCCCAAACTAATCCCACTGCCCCGCTCTCTCCCCATAGCCCTGTATCAATCCCCAAACTAATCCCACTGCCCCGCTCTCTCCCCATAGCCCTGTATCAATCCCCAAACTAATCCCACTGCCCCGCTCTCTCCCTATAGCCCTGTATCAATCCCCAAACTAATCCCACTGCCCCGCTCTCTCCCCATAGCCCTGTATCAATCCCCAAACTAATCCCAGTGCCCCGCTCTCTCCCCATAGCCCTGTATCAATCCCCAAACTAATCCCACTGCCCCTCTCTCTCCCCATAGCCCTGCATCAATCCCCAAACTAATCCCACTGCCCCGCTCTCTCCCCATAGCCCTGTATCAATCCCCAAACTAATCCCACTGCCCCGCTCTCTCCCCATAGCTCTGTATCAATCCCCAAACTATTCCCACTGCCCCGCTCTCTCCCCATAGCCCTGTATCAATCCCCAAACTAATCCCACTGCCTCTCTCTCTCCCCATATCCCTGTATCAATCCCCAAAACTAATCCCACTGCCCCACTCTCTCCCCATAGCCCTGTATCAATCCCCAAATCTAATCCCACTGCCCCGCTCTCTCCCCATAGCCCTGTATCAATCCCCAAACTAATCCCACTGCCCCACTCTCTCCCCATAGCCCTGTATCAATCCCCAAACTAATCCCACTGCCCCACTCTCTCCCCATAGCCCTGTATCAATCCCCAAACTAATCCCACTGCCCCGCTCTCTCCCCATAGCCCTGTATCAATCCCCAAACTAATCCCACTGCCCCGCTCTCTCCCCATAGCCCTGTATCAATCCCCAAACTAATCCCACTGCCCCGCTCTCTCCCCATAGCCCTGTATCAATCCCCAAACTAATCCCACTGCCCCGCTCTCTCCCCATAGCCCTGTATCAATCCCCAAACTAATCCCACTGCCCCGCTCTCTCCCCATAGCCCTGTATCAATCCCCAAACTAATCCCACTGCCCCGCTCTCTCCCCATAGCCCTGTATCAATCCCCAAACTAATCCCACTGCCCCGCTCTCTCCCCACAGCCCTGTATCAATCCCCAAACTAATCCCACTGCCCCGCTCTCTCCCCATAGCCCTGTATCAATCCCCAAACTAATCCCACTGCCCCGCTCTCTCCCCATAGCCCTGTATCAATCCCCAAACTAATCCCACTGCCCCGCTCTCTCCCCATAGCCCTGTATCAATCCCCAAACTAATCCCACTGCCCCGCTCTCTCCCCATAGCCCTGTATCAATCCCCAAACTAATCCCACTGCCCCGCTCTCTCCCCATAGCCCTGTATCAATCCCCATACTAATCCCACTGCCCCGCTCTCTCCCCATAGCCCTGTATCAATCCCCAAACTAATCCCACTGCCCCCTCTCTCCCCATAGCCCTGTATCAATCCCCAAACTAATCCCACTGCCCCACTCTCTCCCCATAGCCCTGTATTAATCCCCAAACTAATCCCACTGCCCCGCTCTCTCCCCATAGCCCTGTATCAATCCCCAAACTAATCCCACTGCCCCGCTCTCTCCCCATAGCCCTGTTTCAATCCCCAAACTAATCCCAGTGCCCCGCTCTCTCCCCATAGCCCTGTGTCAATCCCCAAACTAATCCCACTGCCCCGCTCTCTCCCCATAGCCCTGTATCAATCCCCAAACTAATCCCACTGCCCCGCTCTCTCCCCATAGCCCTGTGTCAATCCCCAAACTAATCCCACTGCCCCGCTCTCTCCCCATAGCCCTGTATCAATCCCCAAACTAATCCCACTGCCCCGCTCTCTCCCCATAGCCCTGTATCAATCCCCAAACTAATCCCACTGCCCCGCTCTCTCCCCATAGCCCTGTATCAATCCCCAAACTAATCCCACTGCCCCGCTCTCTCCCCATAGCCCTGTATCAATCCCCAAACTAATCCCACTGCCCCGCTCTCTCCCCATAGCCCTGTATCAATCCCCAAACTAATCCCACTGCCCCGCTCTCTCCCCATAGCCCTGTGTCAATCCCCAAACTAATCCCACTGCCCCGCTCTCTCCCCATAGCCCTGTGTCAATCCCCAAACTAATCCCACTGCCCCGCTCTCTCCCCATAGCCCTGTATCAATCCCCAAACGAATCCCACTGCCCCGCTCTCTCCCCATAGCCCTGTATCAATCCCCAAACTAATCCCACTGGCCCGCTCTCTCCCCATAGCCCTGTATCAATCCCCAAACTAATCCCACTGCCCCTCTCTCTCCCCATAGCCCTGTATCAATCCCCAAACTAATCCCACTGCCCCGCTCTCTCCCCATAGCCCTGTATCAATCCCCAAACTAATACCACTGCCCCGCTCTCTCCCCATAGCCCTGTATCAATCCCCAAACTAATCCCACTGCCCCGCTCTCTCCCCATAGCCCTGTATCAATCCCCAAACTAATCCCACTGCCCCACTCTCTCCCCATAGCCCTGTATCAATCCCAAACTAATCCCACTGCCCCACTCTCTCCCCATAGCCCTGTATCAATCCCAAACTAATCCCACTGCCCCGCTCTCTCCCCATAGCCCTGTATCAATCCCCAAACTAATCCCACTGCCCCGCTCTCTCCCCATCGCCCTGTATCAATCCCCAAACTAATCCCACTGCCCCGCTCTCTCCCCATAGCCCTGTATCAATCCCCAAACTAATCCCACTGCCCCGCTCTCTCCCCATAGCCCTGTATCAATCCCCAAACTAATCCCACTGCCCCGCTCTCTCCCCATAGCCCTGTATCAATCCCCAAACTAATCCCACTGCCCCGCTCTCTCTCCATATCCCTGTATCAATCCCCAAACTAATCCCACTGCCCCGCTCTCTCCCCATAGCCCTGTATCAATCTCCAAACTAATCCCACTGCCCTGCTCTCTCCCCAAAGCCCTGTATCAATCCCCAAACTAATCCCACTGCCCCACTCTCTCCCCATAGCCCTGTATCAATCCCCAAACTAATCCCACTGCCCCGCTCTATCCCCATAGCCCTGTATCAATCCCCAAACTAATCCCACTGCCCCGCTCTCTCCCCAGAGCCCTGAATCAATCCCCAAACTAATCCCACTGCCCCACTCTCTCCCCATAGCCCTGTATCAATCCCAAACTAATCCCACTGCCCCACTCTCTCCCCATAGCCCTGTATCAATCCCCAAACTAATCCCACTGCCCCACTCTCTCCCCAGAACCCTGAATCAATCCCCAAACTAATCCCACTGCCCCGCTCTCTCCCCATAGCCCTGTATCAATCCCCAAACTAATCCCACTGCCCCACTCTCTCCCCAGAGCCCTGAATCAATCCCCAAACTAATCGCACTGCCCCCCTCTCTCCCAGAGCCCTGTATCAATCCCAAACTAATCCCACTGCCCCACTCTCTCCCCATAGCCCTGTATCAATCCCCAAACTAATCCCACTGCCCCCCTCTCTCCCCATAGCCCTGTATCACTCCCCAAACTAATCCCACTGCCCCGCTCTCTCCCCAGAGCCCTGAATCAATCCCCAAACTAATCCCACTGCCCCACTCTCTCCCCAGAGCCCTGTATCAATCCCCAAACTAATCCCACTGCCCCGCTCTCTCCCCAGAGCCCTGAATCAATCCCCAAACTAATCCCACTGCCCCACTCTCTACCCATAGCCCTGTATCAATCCCCAAACTAATCCCACTGCCCCGCTCTCTCCCAACAGCCCTGAATCAATCCCCAAACTAATCCCACTGCCCCACTCTCTCCCCATAGCCCTGTATCAATCCCAAACTAATCCCACTGCCCCACTCTCTCCCCATAGCCCTGTATCAATCCCCAAACTAATCCCACTGCCCCACTCTCTCCCCAGAGCCCTGAATCAATCCCCAAACTAATCCCACTGCCCCGCTCTCTCCCCATAGCCCTGTATCAATCCCCAAACTAATCCCACTGCCCCACTCTCTCCCCAGAGCCCTGAATCAATCCCCAAACTAATCCCACTGCCCCACTCTCTCCCTATAGCCCTGTATCAATCCCCAAACTAATCCCACTGCCCCGCTCTCTCCCCATAGCCCTGTATCAATCCCCAAACTAATCCCACTGCCCCGCTCTCTCCTCATAGCCCTGTATCAATCCCCAAACTAATCCCACTGCCCCTCTCTCTCCCCATAGCCCTGTATCAATCCCCAAACTAATCCCACTGCCCCACTCTCTCCCCATAGCCCTGTATCAATCCCCAAACTAATCCCACTGCCCCCCTCTCTCCCCATAGCCCTGTATCAATCCCCAAACTAATCCCACTGCCCCGCTCTCTCCCCATATCCCTGTATCAATCCCCAAACTAATCCCACTGCCCCACTCTCTCCCCATAGCCCTGTATCAATCCCCAAATCTAATCCCACTGCCCCACTCTCTCCCCATATCCCTGTATCAATCCCCAAAACTAATCCCACTGCCCCACTCTCTCCCCATAGCCCTGTATCAATCCCCAAAACTAATTCCACTGCCCCGCTCTCTCCCCATCGCCCTGTATCAATCCCCAAAACTAATCCCACTGCCCCGCTATCTCCCCATAGCCCTGTATCAATCCCCAAACTAATCCCACTGCCCCGCTCTCTCCCCATAGCCCTGCATCAATCCCCAAAACTAATCCCACTGCCCCGCTCTCTCCCCATATCCCTGTATCAATCCCCAAACTAACCCCACTGCCCCGCTCTCTCCCCATAGTCCTGTATCAATCCCCAAAACTAATCCCACTGCCCCACTCTCTCCCCACAGCCCTGTATCAATCCCCAAACTAATCCCACTGTCCCACTTTCTCCCCATAGCCCTGTATCAATCCCAAACTGATCCCACTGCCCCCCTCTCTCCCCATAGCCCTGTATCAATCAAAACTAATCCCACTGCCCCACTCTCTCCCCATAGCCCTGTATCAATCCCCAAACTAATCCCACTGCCCCGCTCTCTCCCCATAGCCCTGCATCAATCCCCAAACTAATCCCACTGCCCTGCTCTCTCTCCATAGCCCTGTTTCAATCCCCAAACTAATCCCATTGCCCCACTCTCTCCCAGAGCCCTGTATCAATCCCCAAACTAATCCCACTGCCCCACTCTCTCCCCATAGCCCTGCATCAATCACCAAACTAATCCCACTGCCCCACTCTCTCCCCACAGCCCTGTATCAATCACCAAACTAATCCCACTGCCCCACTCCCTCCCCATAGCCGTGTATCAATCCCAAACGAATCCCACTGCCCCGCTCTCTCCCCATAGCCCGACATCAATCTCAAACTAATCCCACTGCCCCGCTCTCTCCCCAAAGACCTGTATCAATCCCCAAAACTAATCCCACTGCCCCACTCTCTCCTCATAGCCCTGTATCAATCCCCAAACTAATCCCACTGCCACCCTCTCTCCCATAGCCCTGTATCAATCCCCAAACTAATCCCACTGCCCCGCTCTCTCCCAGAGCCCTGTATCAATCCCCAAACTAATCCCACTGCCCCGCTCTCTCCCCATCGCCCTGTATCAATCCCCAAACTAATCCCACTGACCCACTCTCTCCCCATAGCCCTGTATCAATCCCCAAACGAATCCCACTGCCCCCCTCTCTCCCCATCGCCCTGTATCAATCCCAAACTAATCCCACTGCCCCACTCTCTCCCCACAGCCCTGTATCAATCCCCAAACTAATCCCACTGCCCCCCTCTCTCCCCATAGCCCTGTATCAATCCCCAAACTAATCCCACTGCCCCACTCTCTCCCCATAGCCCTGTATCAATCCACAAACTAATCCCACTGCCCCACTCTCTCCCCATCGCCCTGTATCAATCCCCAAACTAATCCCACTGCCCCGCTCTCTCCCCACAGCCCTGTATCAATCCCCAAACTAATCCCACTGCCCCACTCTCTCCCCATATCCCTGTATCAGTCCGCAAACTAATCCCACTGCCCCACTCTCTTCCCATAGCCCTGTATCAATCCCCAAACTAATCCCACTGCCCCACTCTATCCCCATAGCCCTGTATCAATCCCCAAACTAATCCCACTGCCCCACTCTCTCCCCAGAGCCCTGAATCAATCCCCAAACTAATCCCACTGCCCCGCTCTCTCCCCATAGCCCTGTATCAATCCCCAAACTAATCCCACTGCCCCACTCTCTCCCCAGAGCCCTGAATCAATCCCCAAACTAATCCCATTGCCCCACTCTCTCCCCATAGCCCTGTATCAATCTCCAAACTAATCCCACTGCCCTGCTCTCTCGCCATAGCCCTGTATCAATCCCCAAACTAATCCCACTGCCCCACTCTCTCCCCATAGCCCTGCATCAATCCCCAAACTAATCCCACTGCCCCGCTCTCTCCCCATAGCCCTGTATCAATCCCCAAACTAATCCCACTGCCCCACTCTCTCCCCAGAGCCCTGAATCAATCCCCAAACTAATCCCAATGCCCCACTCTCTCCCCATAGCCCTGTATCAATCCCCAAACTAATCCCACTGCCCCGCTCTCTCCCCATAGCCCTGTATTAATCCCCAAACAAATCCCACTGCCCCGCTCTCTCCCCATAGCCCTGTATCAATCCCCAAACTGATCCCACTGCCCCGCTCTCTCCCCATAGCCCTGTATCAATCCCCAAACTAATCCCACTGCCCCACTCTCTCCACAGAGCCCTGAATCAATCCCCAAACTAATCCCAATGCCCCACTCTCTCCCCATAGCCCTGTATCAATCCCCAAACTAATCCCACTGCCCCACTCTCTCCCCAGAGCCCTGAATCAATCCCCAAACTAATCCCACTGCCCCACTCTCTCCCCATAGCTCTGTATCAATCCCCAAACTAATCCCACTGCCCCACTCTCTCCCCAGAGCCCTGTATCAATCCCCAAACTAATCCCACTGCCCCGCTCTCTCCCCATAGCCCTGTATCAATCCCCAAACTAATCCCACTGCCCCACTCTCTCCCCACAGCCCTGTATCAATCCCCAAACTAATCCCACTGACCCTCTCTCTCCCCAGAGCCCTGTATCAATCCCCAAACTAATCCCACTGCCCCACTCTCTCCCCATAGCCCTGTATCAATCCCCAAACTAATCCCACTGCCCCACTCTCTCCCCATAGCCCTGTATCAATCCCCGAACTAATCCCACTGCCCCCCTCTCTCCCAGAGCCCTGTATCAATCCCCAACTAATCCCACTGCCCCACTCTCTCCCCATAGCCCTGTATCAATCCCCAACTAATCCCACTGCCCCACTCTCTCCCCATAGCCCTGTATCAATCCCCAAACTAATCCCACTGCCCCCCTCTCTCCCAGAGCCCTGTATCAATCCCCAACTAATCCCACTGCCCCACTCTCTCCCCATAGCCCTGTATCAATCCCCAAACTAATCCCACTGCCCCGCTCTCTCCCCATAGCCCTGTATCAATCCCCAAACTAATCCCACTGCCCCCCTCTCTCCCCATAGCCCTGTATCACTCCCCAAACTAATCCCACTGCCCCACTCTCTCCCCATAGCCCTGTATCAATCCCCAAACTAATCCTACTGCCCCCCTCTCTCCCCATAGCCCTGTATCAATCCCCAAACTAATCCCACTGCCCCGCTCTCTCCCCATATCCCTGTATCAATCCCCAAAACTAATCCCACTGCCCCACTCTCTCCCCATAGCCCTGTATCAATCCCCAAAACTAATCCCACTGCCCCGCTCTCTCCCCATAGCCCTGCATCAATCCCCAAACTAATCCCACTGCCCCGCTCTCTCCCCATAGCCCTGTATCAATCCCCAAACTAATCCCACTGCCCCGCTCTCTCCCCATAGCCCTGTATCAATCCCCAAAACTAATCCCACTGCCCCGCTATCTCCCCATAGCCCTGTATCAATCCCCAAACTAATCCCACTGCCCCGCTCTCTCCCCATAGCCCTGTATCAATCCCCAAAACTAATCCCAATGCCCCGCTCTCTCCCCATATCCCTGTATCAATCCCCAAACTAATCCCACTGCCCCGCTCTCTCCCCATAGCCCTGTATCAATCCCCAAAACTAATCCCACTGCCCCACTCTCTCCCCACAGCCCTGTATCAATCCCCAAACTAATCCCACTGTCCCACTTTCTCCCCATAGCCCTGTATCAATCCCAAACTAATCCCACTGCCCCCCTCTCTCCCCATAGCCCTGTATCAATCCCCAAACTAATCCCACTGCCCCACTCTCTCCCCATAGCCCTGTATCAATCCCCAAACTAATCCCACTGCCCCGCTCTCTCCCCATAGCCCTGTATCAATCCCCAAACTAATCCCACTGCCCTGCTCTCTCCCCATAGCCCTGTATCAATCCCCAAACTAATCCCACTGCCCTGCTCTCTCTCCATAGCCCTGTATCAATCCCCAAACTAATCCCATTGCCCCACTCTCTCCCCATAGCCCTGTATCAATCCCCAAACTAATCCCACTGCCCCACTCTCTCCCCATAGCCCTGCATCAATCACCAAACTAATCCCTCTGCCCCACTCTCTCCCCACAGCCCTGTTTCAATCACCAAACTAATCCCACTGCCCCACTCCCTCCCCATAGCCGTGTATCAATCCCAAACTAATCCCACTGCCCCGCTCTCTCCCCATAGCCCGACATCAATCTCAAACTAATCCCACTGCCCCGCTCTCTCCCCAAAGCCCTGTATCAATCCCCAAAATTAATCCCACTGCCCCACTCTCTCCCCATAGCCCTGTATCAATCCCCAAACTAATCCCACTGCCACCCTCTCTCCCAGAGCCCTGTATCAATCCCCAAACTAATCCCACTGCCCCGCTCTCTCCCAGAGACCTGTATCAATCCCCAAACTAATCCCACTGCCCCGCTCTCTCCCCATAGCCCTGTATCAATCCCCAAAACTAATCCCACTGCCCCGCTCTCTCCCCATATCCCTGTATCAATCCCCAAACTAACCCCACTGCCCCGCTCTCTCCCCATAGCCCTGTATCAATCCCCAAAACTAATCCCACTACCCCACTCTCTCCCCACAGCCCTGTATCAATCACCAAACTAATCCCACTGTCCCACTTTCTCCCCATAGCCCTGTATCAATCCCAAACTGATCCCACTGCCCCCCTCTCTCCCCATCGCCCTGTATCAATCAAAACTAATCCCACTGCCCCACTCTCTCCCCATAGCCCTGTATCAATCCCCAAACTAATCCCACTGCCCCGCTCTCTCCCCATAGCCCTGTATCAATCCCCAAACTAATCCCACTGCCCTGCTCTCTCTCCATAGCCCTGTATCAATCCCCAAACTAATCCCATTGCCCCACTCTCTCCCAGAGCCCTGTATCAATCCCCAAACTAATCCCACTGCCCCACTCTCTCCCCATAGCCCTGCATCAATCACCAAACTAATCCCTCTGCCCCACTCTCTCCCCACAGCCCTGTATCAATCACCAAACTAATCCCACTGCCCCACTCCCTCCCCATAGCCGTGTATCAATCCCAAACTAATCCCACTGCCCCGCTCTCTCCCCATAGCCCGACATCAATCTCAAACTAATCCCACTGCCCCGCTCTCTCCCCAAAGACCTGTATCAATCCCCAAAACTAATCCCACTGCCCCACTCTCTCCCCATAGCCCTGTATCAATCCCCAAACTAATCCCACTGCCCCGCTCTCTCCCAGAGCCCTGTATCAATCCCCAAACTAATCCCACTGCCCCGCTCTCTCCCCATCGCCCTGTATCAATCCCCAAACTAATCCCACTGACCCACTCTCTCCCCATAGCCCTGTATCAATCCCCAAACTAATCCCACTGCCCCCCTCTCTCCCCATAGCCCTGTATCAATCCCAAACTAATCCCACTGCCCCACTCTCTCCCCACAGCCCTGTATCAATCCCCAAACTAATCCCACTGCCCCCCTCTCTCCCCATCGCCCTGTATCAATCCCCAAACTAATCCCACTGCCCCACTCTCTCCCCATAGCCCTGTATCAATCCACAAACTAATCCCACTGCCCCACTCTCTCCCCATAGCCCTGTATCAATCCCCAAACTAATCCCACTGCCCCGCTCTCACCCCACAGCCCTGTATCAATCCCCAAACTAATCCCACTGCCCCACTCTCTCCCCATATCCCTGTATCAGTCCGCAAACTAATCCCACTGCCCCACTCTCTCCCCATAGCCCTGTATCAATCCCCAAACTAATCCCACTGCCCCACTCTATCCCCATAGCCCTGTATCAATCCCCAAACTAATCCCACTGCCCCACTCTCTCCCCAGAGCCCTGAATCAATCCCCAAACTAATCCCACTGCCCCGCTCTCTCCCCATAGCCCTGTATCAATCCCCAAACTAATCCCACTGCCCCACTCTCTCCCCAGAGCCCTGAATCAATCCCCAAACTAATCCCACTGCCCCACTCTCTCCCCATAGACCTGTATCAATCTCCAAACTAATCCCACTGCCCTGCTCTCTCCCCATAGCCCTGTATCAATCCCCAAACTAATCCCACTGCCCCACTCTCTCCCCAGAGCCCTGAATCAATCCCCAAACTAATCCCAATGCCCCACTCTCTCCCCATAGCCCTGTATCAATCCCCAAACTAATCCCACTGCCCCGCTCTCTCCCCATAGCCCTGTATTAATCCCCAAACAAATCCCACTGCCCCGCTCTCTCCCCATAGCCCTGTATCAATCCCCAAACTGATCCCACTGCCCCGCTCTCTCCCCATAGCCCTGTATCAATCCCCAAACTAATCCCACTGCCCCACTCTCTCCCCAGAGCCCTGAATCAATCCCCAAACTAATCCCAATGCCCCACTCTCTCCCCATAGCCCTGTATCAATCCCCAAACTAATCCCACTGCCCCACTCTCTCCCCAGAGCCCTGAATCAATCCCCAAACTCATCCCACTGCCCCACTCTCTCCCCATAGCTCTGTATCAATCCCCAAACTAATCCCACTGCCCCACTCTCTCCCCAGAGCCCTGTATCAATCCCCAAACTAATCCCACTGCCCCGCTCTCTCCCCATAGCCCTGTATCAATCCCCAAACTAATCCCACTGCCCCACTCTCTCCCCATAGCCCTGTATCAATCCCCAAACTAATCCCACTGCCCCTCTCTCTCCCCAGAGCCCTGTATCAATCCCCAAACTAATCCCACTGCCCCACTCTCTCCCCATAGCCCTGTATCAATCCCCAAACTAATCCCACTGCCCCACTCTCTCCCCATAGCCCTGTATCAATCCCCAAACTAATCCCACTGCCCCCCTCTCTCCCAGAGCCCTGTATCAATCCCAAACTAATCCCACTGCCCCACTCTCTCCCCATAGCCCTGTATCAATCCCCAAACTAATCCCACTGCCCCCCTCTCTCCCCATAGCCCTGTATCACTCCCCAAACTAATCCCACTGCCCCACTCTCTCCCCATAGCCCTGTATCAATCCCCAAACTAATCCTACTGCCCCCCTCTCTCCCCATAGCCCTGTATCAATCCCCAAACTAATCCCACTGCCCCGCTCTCTCCCCATAGCCCTGTATCAATCCCCAAAACTAATCCCACTGCCCCGCTCTCTCCCCATAGCCCTGCATCAATCCCCAAACTAATCCCACTGCCCCGCTCTCTCCCCATAGCCCTGTATCAATCCCCAAACTAATCCCACTGCCCCGCTCTCTCCCCATAGCCCTGTATCAATCCCCAAAACCAATCCCACTGCCCCGCTATCTCCCCATAGCCCTGTATCAATCCCCAAACTAATCCCACTGCCCCGCTCTCTCCCCATAGCCCTGTATCAATCCCCAAAACTAATCCCACTGCCCCGCTCTCTCCCCATATCCCTGTATCAATCCCCAAACTAATCCCACTGCCCCGCTCTCTCCCCATAGCCCTGTATCAATCCCCAAAACTAATCCCACTGCCCCACTCTCTCCCCACAGCCCTGTATCAATCCCCAAACTAATCCCACTGTCCCACTTTCTCCCCATAGCCCTGTATCAATCCCAAACTAATCCCACTGCCCCCCTCTCTCCCCATAGCCCTGTATCAATCCCCAAACTAATCCCACTGCCCCACTCTCTCCCCATAGCCCTGTATCAATCCCCAAACTAATCCCACTGCCCCGCTCTCTCCCCATAGCCCTGTATCAATCCCCAAACTAATCCCACTGCCCTGCTCTCTCCCCATAGCCCTGTATCAATCCCCAAACTAATCCCACTGCCCTGCTCTCTCTCCATAGCCCTGTATCAATCCCCAAACTAATCCCATTGCCCCACTCTCTCCCCATAGCCCTGTATCAATCCCCAAACTAATCCCACTGCCCCACTCTCTCCCCATAGCCCTGTATCAATCCCCAAACTAATCCCACTGCCCCACTCTCTCCCCATAGCCCTGCATCAATCACCAAACTAATCCCACTGCCCCACTCTCTCCCCACAGCCCTGTATCAATCACCAAACTAATCCCACTGCCCCACTCCCTCCCCATAGCCGTGTATCAATCCCAAACTAATCCCACTGCCCCGCTCTCTCCCCATAGCCCGACATCAATCTCAAACTAATCCCACTGCCCCGCTCTCTCCCCAAAGCCCTGTATCAATCCCCAAAATTAATCCCACTGCCCCACTCTCTCCCCATAGCCCTGTATCAATCCCCAAACTAATCCCACTGCCACCCTCTCTCCCAGAGCCCTGTATCAATCCCCAAACTAATCCCACTGCCCCGCTCTCTCCCAGAGACCTGTATCAATCCCCAAACTAATCCCACTGCCCCGCTCTCTCCCCATAGCCCTGTATCAATCCCCAAACTAATCCCACTGACCCACTCTCTCCCCATAGCCCTGTATCAATCCCCAAACTAATCCCACTGCCCCCCTCTCTCCCCATAGCCCTGTATCAATCCCAAACTAATCCCACTGCCCCACTCTCTCCCCATAGCCCTGTATCAATCCCCAAACTAATCCCACTGCCCCCCTCTCTCCCCATAGCCCTGTATCAATCCCCAAACTAATCCCACTGCCCCACTCTCTCCCCATAGCCCTGTATCAATCCCCAAACTAATCCCACTGCCCTGCTCTATCTCCATAGCCCTGTATCAATCCCCAAACTAATCCCATTGCCGCACTCTCTCCCAGAGCCCTGTATCAATCCCCAAACTAATCCCACTGCCCCACTCTCTCCCAACAGCCCTGCATCAATCACCAAACTAATCCCACTGCCCCGCTCTCTCCCCATAGCCCTGTATCAATCCCCAAACTAATCCCTCTGCCCCACTCTCTCCCCATAGCCCTGTATCAATCACCAAACTAATCCCACTGCCCCACTCCCTCCCCATAGCCGTGTATCAATCCCAAACTAATCCCACTGCCCCCCTCTCTCCCCATAGCCCTGTATCAATCCCAAACTAATCCCACTGCCCCCCTCTCTCCCCATAGCCCTGTATCAATCCCCAAACTAATCCCACTGCCCCACTCTCTCCCCATAGCCCTGTATCAATCCCCAAACTAATCCCACTGCCCCACTCTCTCCCCATAGCCCTGTATCAATCCCCAAACTAATCCCACTGCCCCACTCTCTCCCCACAGCCCTGTATCAATCCCCAAACTAATCCCACTGTCCCACTTTCTCCCCATAGCCCTGTATCAATCCCAAACTAATCCCACTGCGCCCCTCTCTCCCCATAGCCCTGTATCAATCCCAAACTAATCCCACTGCCCCACTCTCTCCCCATAGCCCTGTATCAATCCCCAAACTAATCCCACTGCCCCGCTCTCTCCCCATAGCCCTGTATCAATCCCCAAACTAATCCCACTGCCCTGCTCTCTCTCCATAGCCCTGTATCAATCCCCAAACTAATCCCATTGCCGCACTCTCTCCCAGAGCCCTGTATCAATCCCCAAACTAATCCCACTGCCCCACTCTCTCCCCATAGCCCTGCATCAATCACCAAACTAATCCCACTGCCCCGCTCTCTCCCCATAGCCCTGTATCAATCCCCAAACTAATCCCTCTGTCCCACTCTCTCCCCATAGCCCTGTATCAATCACCAAACTCATCCCACTGCCCCACTCCCTCCCCATAGCCGTGTATCAATCCCAAACTAATCCCACTGCCCCGCTCTCTCCCCATAGCCCGACATCAATCTCAAACTAAACCCACTGCCCCGCTCTCTCCCCAAAGCCCTGTATCAATCCCCAAAACTAATCCCACTGCCCCACTCTCTCCCCATAGCCCTTATCAATCCCCAAACTAATCCCACTGCCACCCTCTCTCCCAGAGCCCTGTATCAATCCCCAAACTAATCCCACTGCCCCGCTCTCTCCCAGAGCCCTGTATCAATCCCAAAACTAATCCCACTGCCCCCCTCTCTCCCCATAGCCCTGTATCAATCCCCAAACTAATCCCACTGCCCCACTCTCTCCCCATAGCCCTGTATCAATCCCCAAACTAATCCCACTGCCCCACTCTCTCCCCATAGCCCTGTATCAATCCCCAAACTAATCCCACTGCCCCGCTCTCTCCCCATATCCCTGTATCAATCCCCAAACTCATCCCACTGCCCCACTCTCTCCCCATAGCCCTGTATCAATCCCCAAAACTAATCCCACTGCCTCACTCTCTCCCCATATCCCTGTATCAATCCCCAAAACTAATCCCACTGCCCCACTCTCTCCCCATAGCCCTGTATCAATCCCCAAAACTAATCCCACTGCCCCGCTCTCTCCCCATATCCCTGTATCAATCCCCAAACTAATCCCACTGCCCCACTCTCTCCCCATCGCCCTGTATCAATCCCCAAAACTAATCCCACTGCCCCACTCTCTCCCCAGAGCCCTGTATCAATCCCCAAACTCATCCCACTGTCCCACTTTCTCCCCATAGCCCTGTATCAATCCCAAACTAATCCCACTGCCCCCCTCTCTCCCCATAGCCCTGTATCAATCCCCAAACTAATCCCACTGCCCCGCTCTCTCCCCATAGCCCTGTATCAATCCCCAAACTAATCCCACTGCCCTGCTCTCTCTCCATAGCCCTGTATCAATCCCGAAATTAATCCCATTGCCCCACTCTCTCCCAGAGCCCTGTTTCAATACCCAAACTAATCCCACTGCCCCACTCTCTCCCCATAGCCCTGTATCAATCTCAAACTAATCCCACTGCCCCACTCTCTCCCCAAAGCCCTGTATCAATCCCCAAAACTAATCCCACTGCCCCACTCTCTCCCCATAGCCCTGTATCAATCCCCAAACTAATCCCAATGCCCCGCTCTCTCCCCATAGCCCTGTATCAATCCCCAAACTAATCCCACTGCCCTGCTCTCTCCCCATAGCCCTGTATCAATCACCAAACTAATCACACTGCCCCCCTCTCTCCCCATAGCCCTGTATCAATCCCCAAACTAATCCCACTGCCCCACTCTCTCCCCATAGCCCTGTATCAATCCCCAAACTAATCCCACTGCCCCACTCTCTCCCCATAGCCCTGTATCAATCCCCAAACTAATCCCACTGCCCTACTCTCTCCCCATAGCCCTGTATCAATCCCCAAACTAATCCCACTGCCCCACTCTCTCCCCACAGCCCTGTATCAATCCCCAAACTAATCCCACTGTCCCACTTTCTCCCCATAGCCCTGTATCAATCCCCAAACTAATCCCACTGCCCCACTCTCTCCCCATAGCCCTGTATGAATCCCAAACTAATCCCACTGCGCCCCTCTCTCCCCATAGCCCTGTGTCAATCCCAAACTAATCCCACTGCCCCACTCTCTCCCCATAGCCCTGTATCAATCCCCAAACTAATCCCACTGCCCCGCTCTCTCCCCATAGCCCTGTATCAATCCCCAAACTAATCCCACTGCCCTGCTCTCTCTCCATAGCCCTGTGTCAATCCCCAAACTAATCCCATTGCCGCACTCTCTCCCAGAGCCCTGTATCAATCCCCAAACTAATCCCACTGCCCCACTCTCTCCCCATAGCCCTGCATCAATCACCAAACTAATCCCACTGCCCCGCTCTCTCCCCATAGCCCTGTATCAATCCCCAAACTAATCCCTCTGCCCCACTCTCTCCCCATAGCCCTGTATCAATCCCCAAACTAATCCCATTGCCGCACTCTCTCCCAGAGCCCTGTATCAATCCCCAAACTAATCCCACTGCCCCACTCTCTCCCCATAGCCCTGCATCAATCACCAAACTAATCCCACTGCCCCGCTCTCTCCCCATAGCCCTGTATCAATCCCCAAACTAATCCCTCTGCCCCACTCTCTCCCCATAGCCCTGTATCAATCACCAAACTAATCCCACAGCCGCACTCCCTCCGCATAGCCGTGTATCAATCCCAAACTAATCCCACTGCCCCCCTCTCTCCCCATAGCCCTGTATCAATCCCAAACTAATCCCACTGCCCCACTCTCTCCCCATAGCCCTGTATCAATCCCCAAACTAATCCCACTGCCCCCCTCTCTCCCCATAGCCCTGTATCAATCCCCAAACTAATCCCACTGCCCCACTCTCTCCCCATAGCCCTGTATCAATCCCCAAACTAATCCCACTGCCCCACTCTCTCCCCATAGCCCTGTATCAATCCCCAAACTAATCCCACTGCCCCACTCTCTCCCCATAGCCCTGTATCAATCCCCAAACTAATCCCACTGCCCCACTCTCTCCCCACAGCCCTGTATCAATCCCCAAACTAATCCCACTGTCCCACTTTCTCCCCATAGCCCTGTATCAATCCCAAACTAATCCCACTGCGCCCCTCTCTCCCCATAGCCCTGTATCAATCCCAAACTAATCCCACTGCCCCACTCTCTCCCCATAGCCCTGTATCAATCCCCAAACTAATCCCACTGCCCCGCTCTCTCCCCATAGCCCTGTATCAATCCCCAAACTAATCCCACTGCCCTGCTCTCTCTCCATAGCCCTGTATCAATCCCCAAACTAATCCCATTGCCGCACTCTCTCCCAGAGCCCTGTATCAATCCCCAAACTAATCCCACTGCCCCGCTCTCTCCCAGAGCCCTGTATCAATCCCCAAACTAATCCCACTGCCCCCCTTTCTCCCCATAGCCCTGTATCAATCCCAAACTAATCCCACTGCCCCACTCTCTCCCCATAGCCCTGTATCAATCCCCAAACTAATCCCACTGCCCCGCTCTCTCCCCATAGCCCTGTATCAATCCCCAAACTAATCCCACTGCCCCACTCTCTCCCCATAGCCCTGTATCAATCCCCAAACTAATCCCACTGCCCCACTCTCTCCCCATAGCCCTGTATCAATCCCCAAACTAATCCCACTGCCCCACTCTCTCCCCATATCCCTGTATCAATCCCCAAAACTAATCCCACTGCCCCACTCTCTCCCCATAGCCCTGTATCAATCCCCAAATCTTATCCCACTGCCCCGCTCTCTCCCCATAGCCCTGTATCAATCCCCAAAACTAATCCCACTGCCCCGCTCTCTCCCCATATCCCTGTATCAATCCCCAAACTAATCCCACTGCCCCGCTCTCTCCCCATAGCCCTGTATCAATCCCCAAAACTAATCCCACTGCCCCACTCTCTCCCCAGAGCCCTGTATCAATGCCCAAACTAATCCCACTGTCCCACTTTCTCCCCATAGCCCTGTATCAATCCCAAACTAATCCCACTGCCCCCCTCTCTCCCCATAGCCCTGTATCAATCCCCAAACTAATCCCACTGCCCCGCTCTCTCCCCATAGCCCTGTATCAATCCCCAAACTAATCCCACTGCCCTGCTCTCTCTCCATAGCCCTGTATCAATCCCGAAATTAATCCCATTGCCCCACTCTCTCCCAGAGCCCTGTATCAATCCCCAAACTAATCCCACTGCCCCACTCTCTCCCCATAGCCCTGTATCAATCACCAAACTAATCCCACTGCCCCACTCTCTCCCCATAGCCGTGTATCAATCCCAAACTAATCCCACTGCCCCGCTCTCTCCCCATAGCCCGACATCAATCTCAAACTAATCCCACTGCCCCACTCTCTCCCCAAAGCCCTGTATCAATCCCCAAAACTAATCCCACTGCCCCACTCTCTCCCCATAGCCCTGTATCAATCCCCAAACTAATCCCACTGCCCCGCTCTCTCCCCATAGCCCTGTATCAATCCCCAAACTAATCCCACTGCCCTGCTCTCTCCCCATAGCCCTGTATCAATCACCAAACTCATCCCACTGCCCCCCTCTCTCCCCATAGCCCTGTATCAATCCCCAAACTAATCCCACTGCCCCACTCTCTCCCCATAGCCCTGTATCAATCCCCAAACTAATCCCACTGCCCCACTCTCTCCCCATAGCCCTGTATCAATCCCCAAACTAATCGCACTGCCACCCTCTCTCCCAGAGCCCTGAATCAATCCCCAAACTAATCCCACTGCCCCGCTCTCTCCCAGAGCCCTGTATCAATCCCCAAACTAATCCCACTGCCCCCCTTTCTCCCCATAGCCCTGTATCAATCCCAAACTAATCCCACTGCCCCACTCTCTCCCCATAGCCCTGTATCAATCCCCAAACTAATCCCACTGCCCCCCTCTCTCCCCATAGCCCTGTATCAATCCCCAAACTAATCCCACTGCCCCACTCTCTCCCCATAGCCCTGTATCAATCCCCAAACTAATCCCACTGCCCCACTCTCTCCCCATAGCCCTGTATCAATCCCCAAACTAATCCCACTGCCCCGCTCTCTCCCCATATCCCTGTATCAATCCCCAAACTCATCCCACTGCCCCACTCTCTCCCCATAGCCCTGTATCAATCCCCAAAACTAATCCCACTGCCTCACTCTCTCCCCATATCCCTGTATCAATCCCCAAAACTAATCCCACTGCCCCACTCTCTCCCCATAGCCCTGTATCAATCCCCAAATCTTATCCCACTGCCCCGCTCTCTCCCCATAGCCCTGTATCAATCCCCAAAACTAATCCCACTGCCCCGCTCTCTCCCCATATCCCTGTATCAATCCCCAAACTAATCCCACTGCCCCGCTCTCTCCCCATAGCCCTGTATCAATCCCCAAAACTAATCCCACTGCCCCACTCTCTCCCCAGAGCCCTGTATCAATCCCCAAACTAATCCCACTGTCCCACTTTCTCCCCATAGCCCTGTATCAATCCCAAACTAATCCCACTGCCCCCCTCTCTCCCCATAGCCCTGTATCAATCCCCAAACTAATCCCACTGCCCCGCTCTCTCCCAGAGCCCTGTATCAATCCCCAAACTAATCCCACTGCCCCACTCTCTCCCCATAGCCCTGTATCAATCACCAAACTAATCCCACTGCCCCACTCTCTCCCCATAGCCGTGTATCAATCCCAAACTAATCCCACTGCCCCGCTCTCTCCCCATAGCCCGACATCAATCTCAAACTAATCCCACTGCCCCACTCTCTCCCCAAAGCCCTGTATCAATCCCCAAAACTAATCCCACTGCCCCACTCTCTCCCCATAGCCCTGTATCAATCCCCAAACTAATCCCACTGCCCCGCTCTCTCCCCATAGCCCTGTATCAATCCCCAAACTAATCCCACTGCCCTGCTCTCTCCCCATAGCCCTGTATCAATCACCAAACTCATCCCACTGCCCCCCTCTCTCCCCATAGCCCTGTATCAATCCCCAAACTAATCCCACTGCCCCACTCTCTCCCCATAGCCCTGTATCAATCCCCAAACTAATCCCACTGCCCCACTCTCTCCCCATAGCCCTGTATCAATCCCCAAACTAATCGCACTGCCACCCTCTCTCCCAGAGCCCTGAATCAATCCCCAAACTAATCCCACTGCCCCGCTCTCTCCCAGAGCCCTGTATCAATCCCCAAACTAATCCCACTGCCCCCCTTTCTCCCCATAGCCCTGTATCAATCCCAAACTAATCCCACTGCCCCACTCTCTCCCCATAGCCCTGTATCAATCCCCAAACTAATCCCACTGCCCCCCTCTCTCCCCATAGCCCTGTATCAATCCCCAAACTAATCCCACTGCCCCACTCTCTCCCCATAGCCCTGTATCAATCCCCAAACTAATCCCACTGCCCCACTCTCTCCCCATAGCCCTGTATCAATCCCCAAACTAATCCCACTGCCCCGCTCTCTCCCCATATCCCTGTATCAATCCCCAAACTCATCCCACTGCCCCACTCTCTCCCCATAGCCCTGTATCAATCCCCAAAACTAATCCCACTGCCTCACTCTCTCCCCATATCCCTGTATCAATCCCCAAAACTAATCCCACTGCCCCACTCTCTCCCCATAGCCCTGTATCAATCCCCAAATCTAATCCCACTGCCCCGCTCTCTCCCCATAGCCCTGTATCAATCCCCAAACTAATCCCACTGCCCCGCTCTCTCCCCATAGCCCTGTATCAATCCCCAAAACTAATCCCACTGCCCCGCTCTCTCCCCATATCCCTGTATCAATCCCCAAACTAATCCCACTGCCCCACTCTCTCCCCATAGCCCTGTATCAATCCCCAAACTAATCCCACTGTCCCACTTTCTCCCCATAGCCCTGTATCAATCCCAAACTAATCCCACTGCCCCCCTCTCTCCCCATAGCCCTGTATCAATCCCCAAACTAATCCCACTGCCCCGCTCTCTCCCCATAGCCCTGTATCAATCCCCAAACTAATCCCACTGCCCTGCTCTCTCTCCATAGCCCTGTATCAATCCCGAAATTAATCCCATTGCCCCACTCTCTCCCAGAGCCCTGTATCAATCCCCAAACTAATCCCACTGCCCCACTCTCTCCCCATAGCCCTGTATCAATCACCAAACTAATCCCACTGCCCCACTCTCTCCCCATAGCCGTGTATCAATCCCAAACTAATCCCACTGCCCCGCTCTCTCCCCATAGCCCGACATCAATCTCAAACTAATCCCACTGCCCCACTCTCTCCCCAAAGCCCTGTATCAATCCCCAAAACTAATCCCACTGCCCCACTCTCTCCCCATCGCCCTGTATCAATCCCCAAACTAATCCCACTGCCCCGCTCTCTCCCCATAGCCCTGTATCAATCCCCAAACTAATCCCACTGCCCTGCTCTCTCCCCATAGCCCTGTATCAATCACCAAACTAATCCCACTGCCCCCCTCTCTCCCCATAGCCCTGTATCAATCCCCAAACTAATCCCACTGCCCCGCTCTCTCCCCATAGCCCTGTATCAATCCCCAAACTAATCCCACTGCCCCGCTCTCTCCCCATAGCCCTGTATCAATCCCCAAACTAATCCCACTGCCCCGCTCTCTCCCCATAGCCCTGTATCAATCCCCAAACTAATCCCACTGCCCCACTCTCTCCCCATAGCCCTGTATCAATCCCCAATCTAATCTTTATTGTGCACAGATCACTGAATATTCTTCAGCAATGTCGAGAATCAGTCGCTAAAGTGAGCAGGGTCGTGGGTTGTGTATCGAACCGTTCAGTATGAATCTTTGGACACCATTTTCTCACTGGACAGGTCGCTGGTCAGACCGGATCTGGTGTACTGGGCCCAGGTTTGATCCCCTCTCTCGGTGGGTGATATAGTAGCCTTGGAAAAGGTTCTGAGGAGAGCTCGTCCTTGTATAAGATGGAAAGGATGTATGGGAATGTCCTGTATAATCCCAAGAGTCGCGTCATGCCTGGTTTGCAAACACCAGCCCAGTTCCAGACGCAATGGTGCACCATGCTTCCTCTCGACTGTTGTGATAGTCTGCCAACTGGAACATCACCGTCGCATTACGGAAGCCACTAAAAGCTACTGGGCAGCGCCAGAAAATAATTTTAAAGGCTAATGGTACGTTGGCCCTTATCTCAAGAGGGCTGGAATACAAAAAGGTGGTCGCCATATCAAGCTCTGGTCAGACCCCACCTGGAGAGACTGCGTTCAGTTCTGGGCGCCGCAGCTCGGGAAAGAGATATTGGCCTTGGAGGGGGTGCAGGGCAGATTCACCAGAACGATACCGGGGCTAAACTCCGAGGACAGGTCGCACAGACTGGGCTTGTATTCCCTCGAGTGTAGAAGATTGAGGGGTGATCTAATCGAGGGGTTTGAGATGATTAAAGGATTCGATAGGGTCGTGAGAGAGAAACTATTTCCTCTGGTGGGGGGAGTCCAGAACAAGGTGGGGGCAGAACCTTAAAATTAGAGCCAGGCCCTTCAGGGGTGATGTCAGGAAGCACTTCCTCACACAAAGGGGAGGGGAAATCTGGAACTCTCTTTCCCAAAAAGCTTATCGAGGCTGGGGGTCAATTGGAAAATTCAGAACTGAGATGGATCGATTTTTGTTGGGTGAGGGGATTAAGGGTTACAGAACCAAGGCGGGTAAATGGAGTTAAGATACAGATCAGCCGTGATTTGATTGAATGGCGGAACAGGTTCGAGGGGCTGAATGGCCTCCTCCTGTTCCTGTGTTGCGACTGACCCTGTGTAAGCCCATATTTGCCAAGAATGAATGGCAATCTGCTGGAACTCTCTTCCTCAGTGCCCCCGTGCCTTGTCGTCTGCCTTTCTCCTTTCAAAAAGCTCCCAATGACCCTTCAGCAACAACAACTTGCACTCGTGATATCCTCAGGATTTACTGCGGCGAGTGACTCACCTCCTGACTCCCCAAAGCCTTTCCACCATCTACAAGGCACAAGTCAGGAGTGTGATGGAATACTCTCCACTTGCCTGGATGAGTGCAGCTCCAACAACACTCGAGAAGCTCGACACCATCCAGGACAAAGCAGCCCGCTTGATTGGCACCCCATCCACCACCCTAAACATTCACTCCCTTCACCACCGGCGCACCGTGGCTGCAGTGTGGACCATCCACAGGATGCACTGCAGCAACTCGCCAAGGCTTCTTCAACAGCACCTCCCAAACCCACGACCTCTACCACCTAGAAGGACAAGAGCAGCAGGCACATGGGAACAACACCACCTGCACGTTCCCC
The DNA here is from genome assembly GCF_035084215.1 of Heptranchias perlo. Taxonomy (NCBI): domain Eukaryota; kingdom Metazoa; phylum Chordata; class Chondrichthyes; order Hexanchiformes; family Hexanchidae; genus Heptranchias; species Heptranchias perlo. The sequence continues at coordinate 80,991 of NW_027139504.1, forward strand.
TCCGAGTCACACACCATCCCGACTTGGAAATATATCGCCGTTCCTTCATCGTCGCTGGGTCAAAATCCTGGAACTCCCTTCCTAACAGCACTGTGGGAGAACCATCACCACACGGACTGCAGCGGTTCAAGAAGGCGGCTCACCACCACCTTCTCAAGGGGCAATTAGGGATGGGCAATAAATGCCGGCCTCGCCAGCGACACCCACAATCCGAGAATGACTATGAAAAATTCAAATAACGTCTTTGACGTAGAAAAGCAGCCCCAAAGAGCTTCGCAGAATAGGTGCTGAGCCAAAGAGAGGTGACCAAAAGCTCGGTCAGAGAGATAGGTTTCAAGGAGCGTCTAAAAGGAGGAGAGAGAGGCGGAGAGGTTCAGGAAATCTGTGGGCAGCAGGGTGGCCATGTTTGCTGTGGGCACGGTCGGCCATATCGGCCTCACTAAAACTTTGACCGTTTCCCCCCCCTGTCCCGGTTATGGCCCTGGTGAGGAGAGCACCGTGACCAGGTCACCTTTTCGGGCGGGCGGGGCGGGGGTCTGGGTGCAGTTAGAGTGCGATGAGGTGCAGGCCGGCAGGCCAGAGGAAAACGAAAAGACAAAACAAAAGACATGTCACCGAGGGCATCAGCCCGGAGAGAGACGCCGCACCGCGCCCAGTCCCGAGACGCCGCACCGCGCCCAGTCCCGAGACGCCGCACCGTGCCCAGTCCCGAGACGCCTCACCCCGCCCAGCCCCGAGACGCCGCACCCCGCCCAGCCCCGAGATGCCTCACCCCGCCCAGCCCCGAGACGCCGCACTGTGCTCAGCCCCGAGACGCCTCACCCCGCCCAGCCCCGAGACGCCGCACCGCGCCCAGCCCCAAGACGCCTCACCGCGCCCAGCCCCGAGACGCCGCACCGCGCCCAGCCCCGAGACGCCGCACCGCGCCCAGCCCCGAGACGTCTCACCCCGCCCAGCCCCGAGACGTCTCACTGTGCTCAGCCCCGAGACGCCTCACCCCGCCCAGCCCCGAGACGCCGCACCGCGCCCAGCCCCGAGACGCCGCACCCCCCGCCCAGCCCCGAGACGCCGCACCGCGCCCAGCCCCGAGACGTCTCACCCCGCCCAGCCCCGAGACGCCGCACCGCGCCCAGCCCCGAGACGCCGCACCGCGCCCAGCCCCGAGACGCCGCACCGCGCCCAGCCCCGAGGCGCCGCACCCCGCCCAGTCCCGAGACGCCTCACCCCGCCCAGCCCCGAGACGCCGCACCGCGCCCAGTCCCGAGACGCCTCACCGCGCCCAGTCCCGAGACGCCTCACCCCGCCCAGCCCCGAGACGTCTCACCCCGCCCAGTCCCGAGACGCCTCACCGCGTCCAGTCCCGAGACGCCTCACCCCGCCCAGCCCCGAGACGTCTCACCCCGCCCAGTCCCGAGACGCCTCACCCCGCCCAGTCCCGAGACGTCTCACCCCGCCCAGTCCCGAGACGTCTCACCCCGCCCAGTCCCGAGACGTCTCACCCCGCCCAGCCCCGAGACGCCACACCCCGCCCAGCCCCGAGACGCCTCACCCCGCCCAGTCCCGAGACGTCTCACCCCGCCCAGTCCCGAGACGTCTCACCCCGCCCAGCCCTGAGACGCCTCACCCCGCCCAGTCCCGAGACGTCTCACCCCGCCCAGTCCCGAGACGTCTCACCGCGCCCAGCCCCGAGACGCCTCACCGCGCCCAGTCCCGCGACGCCTCACCCGCCCAGCCCCGAGACTTCTCACCCCGCCCAGCCCCGAGACGCCTCACCGCGCCCAGTCCCGAGACGCCTCACCGCGCCCATTCCCGAGACGTCTCACCCCGCCCAGCCCCGAGACGTCTCACCCCGCCCAGTCCCGAGACGTCTCACCCCGCCCAGCCCCGAGACGTCTCACCCCGCCCAGTCCCGAGACGTCTCACCCCGCCCAGCCCCGAGACGCCGCACCGCTCCCAGCCCGAGACGTCTCACCCCGCCCAGTACCCGCGACGCCTCACCCGCCCAGTCCCGAGACGTCTCACCCCGCCCAGCCCCGAGACGCCTCACCGCGCCCAGTCCCGAGACGCCTCACCGTGCCCAGTCCCGAGACGTCTCACCCCACCCAGCCCCGAGACGTCTCACCCCGCCCAGTCCCGAGACGTCTCACCCCGCCCAGCCCCGAGACGTCTCACCCCGCCCAGTCCCGAGACGTCTCACCCCGCCCAGCCCCGAGACGCCACACCCCGCCCAGCCCCGAGACGCCGCACCGCGCCCAGCCCGAGACGCCTCACCGCGCCCAGCCCCGAGACGCCGCACCGCGCCCAGCCCCGAGACGCCGCACCGCGCCCAGCCCCGAGACGCCGCACCGCGCCCAGCCCCGAGACGTCTCACCCCGCCCAGCCCCGAGACGCCTCACCCCGCCCAGCCCCGAGACGTCTCACCCCGCCCAGTCCCGAGACGCCTCACCGCGCCCAGCCCCGAGACGTCTCACCCCGCCCAGTCTCGAGACGCCTCACCCCGCCCAGCCCCGAGACGCCGCACCCCCGCCCAGCCCCGAGACGCCTCACCCCGCCCAGCCCCGAGACGCCGCACTGTGCTCAGCCCCGAGACGCCTCACCCCGCCCAGCCCCGAGACGCCGCACCGCGCCCAGCCCCAAGACGCCTCACCGCGCCCAGCCCCGAGACGCCGCACCGCGCCCAGCCCCGAGACGCCTCACCGCGCCCAGCCCCGAGACGCCGCACCGCGCCCAGCCCCGAGACGCCGCACCGCGCCCAGCCCCGAGACGTCTCACCCCGCCCAGCCCCGAGACGTCTCACTGTGCTCAGCCCCGAGACGCCTCACCCCGCCCAGCCCCGAGACGCCGCACCGCGCCCAGCCCCGAGACGCCTCACCCCGCCCAGTCCCGAGACGCCGCACCCCCGCCCAGCCCCGAGACGCCGCACCGCGCCCAGCCCCGAGACGTCTCACCCCGCCCAGCCCCGAGACGCCGCACCGCGACCAGCCCCGAGACGCCGCACCGCGCCCAGCCCCGAGACGCCGCACCGCGCCCAGCCCCGAGGCGCCGCACCCCGCCCAGTCCCGAGACGCCTCACCCCGCCCAGCCCCGAGACGCCGCAACGCGCCCAGCCCCGAGACGCCGCACCGCGCCCAGCCCCGAGACGCCGCACCGCGCCCAGTCCCGAGACGCCTCACCGCGCCCAGTCCCGAGACGCCTCACCCCGCCCAGCCCCGAGACGTCTCACCCCGCCCAGTCCCGAGACGCCTCACCGCGTCCAGTCCCGAGACGCCTCACCCCGCCCAGCCCCGAGACGTCTCACCCCGCCCAGTCCCGAGACGCCTCACCCCGCCCAGTCCCGAGACGTCTCACCCCGCCCAGTCCCGAGACGTCTCACCCCGCCCAGTCCCGAGACGTCTCACCCCGCCCAGCCCCGAGACGCCACACCCCGCCCAGCCCCGAGACGCCTCACCCCGCCCAGCCCCGAGACGCCGCACAGTGCTCAGCCCCGAGACGCCTCACCCCGCCCAGCCCCGAGACGCCGCACCGCGCCCAGCCCCAAGACGCCTCACCGCGCCCAGCCCCGAGACGCCGCACCGCGCCCAGCCCCGAGACGCCGCACCGCGCCCAGCCCCGAGACGTCTCACCCCGCCCAGCCCCGAGACGTCTCACTGTGCTCAGCCCCGAGACGCCTCACCCCGCCCAGCCCCGAGACGCCGCACCGCGCCCAGCCCCGAGACGCCGCACCCCGCCCAGCCCCGAGACGCCGCACCGCGCCCAGCCCCGAGACGTCTCACCCCGCCCAGCCCCGAGATGCCGCACCGCGCCCAGCCCCGAGACGCCGCACCGCGCCCAGCCCCGAGACGCCGCACCGCGCCCAGCCCCGAGGCGCCGCACCCCGCCCAGTCCCGAGACGCCTCACCCCGCCCAGCCCCGAGACGCCGCACCGCGCCCAGCCCCGAGACGCCGCACCGCGCCCAGCCCCGAGACGCCGCACCGCGCCCAGTCCCGAGACGCCTCACCGCGCCCAGTCCCGAGACGCCTCACCCCGCCCAGCCCCGAGACGTCTCACCCCGCCCAGTCCCGAGACGCCTCACCGCGTCCAGTCCCGAGACGCCTCACCCCGCCCAGCCCCGAGACGTCTCACCCCGCCCAGTCCCGAGACGCCTCACCCCGCCCAGTCCCGAGACGTCTCACCCCGCCCAGTCCCGAGACGTCTCACCCCGCCCAGTCCCGAGACGTCTCACCCCGCCCAGCCCCGAGACGCCACACCCCGCCCAGCCCCGAGACGCCTCACCCCGCCCAGTCCCGAGACGTCTCACCCCGCCCAGTCCCGAGACGTCTCACCCCGCCCAGCCCAGAGACGCCTCACCCCGCCCAGTCCCGAGACGTCTCACCCCGCCCAGTCCCGAGACGTCTCACCGCGCCCAGCCCCGAGACGCCTCACCGCGCCCAGTCCCGCGACGCCTCACCCGCCCAGCCCCGAGACATCTCACCCCGCCCAGCCCCGAGACGCCTCACCGCGCCCAGTCCCGAGACGCCTCACCGCGCCCATTCCCGAGACGTCTCACCCCGCCCAGCCCCGAGACGTCTCACCCCGCCCAGTCCCGAGACGTCTCACCCCGCCCAGCCCCGAGACGTCTCACCCCGCCCAGTCCCGAGACGTCTCACCCCGCCCAGCCCCGAGACGCCGCACCGCGCCCAGCCCGAGACGTCTCACCCCGCCCAGTACCCGCGACGCCTCACCCGCCCAGTCCCGAGACGTCTCACCCCCGCCCAGCCCCGAGACGTCTCACCCCGCCCAGTACCCGCGACGCCTCACCCCGCCCAGTCCCGAGACGTCTCACACCCGCCCAGCCCCGAGACGCCTCACCGCGCCCAGTCCCGAGACGCCTCACCGTGCCCAGTCCCGAGACGTCTCACCCCGCCCAGCCCCGAGACGTCTCACCCCGCCCAGTCCCGAGACGTCTCACCCCGCCCAGCCCCGAGACGTCTCACCCCGCCCAGTCCCGAGACGTCTCACCCCGCCCAGCCCCGAGACGCCACACCCCGCCCAGCCCCGAGACGCCGCACCGCGCCCAGCCCGAGACGCCTCACCGCGCCCAGCCCCGAGACGCCGCACCGCGCCCAGCCCCGAGACGCCGCACCGCGCCCAGCCCCGAGACGCCGCACCGCGCCCAGCCCCGAGACGTCTCACCCCGCCCAGCCCCGAGACGCCTCACCCCACCCAGCCCCGAGACGTCTCACCCCGCCCAGTCCCGAGACGCCTCACCGCGCCCAGCCCCGAGACGTCTCACCCCGCCCAGTCTCGAGACGCCTCACCCCGCCCAGCCCCGAGACGCCGCACCCCGCCCAGCCCCGAGACGCCTCACCCCGCCCAGCCCCGAGACGCCGCACTGTGCTCAGCCCCGAGACGCCTCACCCCGCCCAGCCCCGAGACGCCGCACCGCGCCCAGCCCCAAGACGCCTCACCGCGCCCAGCCCCGAGACGCCGCACCGCGCCCAGCCCCGAGACGCCTCACCGCGCCCAGCCCCGAGACGCCGCACCGCGCCCAGCCCCGAGACGCCGCACCGCGCCCAGCCCCGAGACGTCTCACCCCGCCCAGCCCCGAGACGTCTCACTGTGCTCAGCCCCGAGACGCCTCACCCCGCCCAGCCCGAGACGCCGCACCCGCGCCCAGCCCCGAGACGCCTCACCCCGCCCAGTCCCGAGACGCCGCACCCCGCCCAGCCCCGAGACGCCGCACCGCGCCCAGCCCCGAGACGTCTCACCCCGCCCAGCCCCGAGACGCCGCACCGCGACCAGCCCCGAGACGCCGCACCGCGCCCAGCCCCGAGACGCCGCACCGCGCCCAGCCCCGAGGCGCCGCACCCCGCCCAGTCCCGAGACGCCTCACCCCGCCCAGCCCCGAGACGCCGCAACGCGCCCAGCCCCGAGACGCCGCACCGCGCCCAGCCCCGAGACGCCGCACCGCGCCCAGTCCCGAGACGCCTCACCGCGCCCAGTCCCGAGACGCCTCACCCCGCCCAACCCCGAGACGTCTCACCCCGCCCAGTCCCGAGACGCCTCACCGCGTCCAGTCCCGAGACGCCTCACCCCGCCCAGCCCCGAGACGTCTCACCCCGCCCAGTCCCGAGACGCCTCACCCCGCCCAGTCCCGAGACGTCTCACCCCGCCCAGTCCCGAGACGTCTCACCCCGCCCAGTCCCGAGACGCCACACCCCGCCCAGCCCCGAGACGCCTCACCCCGCCCAGTCCCGAGACGTCTCACCCCGCCCAGTCCCGAGACGTCTCACCCCGCCCAGCCCGGAGACGCCTCACCCCGCCCAGTCCCGAGACGTCTCACCCCGCCCAGTCCCGAGACGTCTCACCGCGCCCAGCCCCGAGACGCCTCACCGCGCCCAGTCCCGAGACGCCGCACCGCGCCCAGCCCCGAGACGCCGCACCGCGCCCAGCCCCGAGACGCCGCAACCGCGCCCAGCCCCGAGACGCCGCACCGCGCACAGCCCCGAGACGTCTCACCCCGCCCAGCCCCGAGACGCCTCACCCCACCCAGCCCCGAGACGTCTCACCCCGCCCAGTCCCGAGACGCCTCACCGCGCCCAGCCCCGAGACGTCTCACCCCGCCCAGTCTCGAGACGCCTCACCCCGCCCAGCCCCGAGACGTCTCACCCCGCCCAGTCCCGAGACGCCTCACCCCGCCCAGTCCCGAGACGGCTCACCCCGCCCAGTCCCGAGACGTCTCACCCCCGCCCAGTCCCGAGACGTCTCACCCCGCCAGCCCCGAGACGCCACACCCCGCCCAGCCCCGAGACGCCTCACCCCGCCCAGCCCCGAGACGCCGCACAGTGCTCAGCCCCGAGACGCCTCACCCCGCCCAGCCCCGAGACGCCGCACCGCGCCCAGCCCCAAGACGCCTCACCGCGCCCAGCCCCGAGACGCCGCACCGCGCCCAGCCCCGAGACGCCGCACCGCGCCCAGCCCCGAGACGTCTCACCCCGCCCAGTCCCGAGACGCCTCACCCCGCCCAGTCCCGAGACGTCTCAACCCCGCCCAGTCCCGAGACGTCTCACCCCGCCCAGTCCCGAGACGTCTCACCCCGCCCAGCCCCGAGACGCCACACCCCGCCCAGCCCCGAGACGCCTCACCCCGCCCAGTCCCGAGACGTCTCACCCCGCCCAGTCCCGAGACGTCTCACCCCGCCCAGCCCAGAGACGCCTCACCCCGCCCAGTCCCGAGACGTCTCACCCCGCCCAGTCCCGAGACGTCTCACCGCGCCCAGCCCCGAGACGCCTCACCGCGCCCAGTCCCGCGACGCCTCACCCGCCCAGCCCCGAGACATCTCACCCCGCCCAGCCCCGAGACGCCTCACCGCGCCCAGTCCCGAGACGCCTCACCGCGCCCATTCCCGAGACGTCTCACCCCGCCCAGCCCCGAGACGTCTCACCCCGCCCAGTCCCGAGACGTCTCACCCCGCCCAGCCCCGAGACGTCTCACCCCGCCCAGTCCCGAGACGTCTCACCCCGCCCAGCCCCGAGACGCCGCACCGCGCCCAGCCCGAGACGTCTCACCCCGCCCAGTACCCGCGACGCCTCACCCGCCCAGTCCCGAGACGTCTCACCCCGCCCAGCCCCGAGACGTCTCACCCCGCCCAGTACCCGCGACGCCTCACCCGCCCAGTCCCGAGACGTCTCACCCCGCCCAGCCCCGAGACGCCTCACCGCGCCCAGTCCCGAGACGCCTCACCGTGCCCAGTCCCGAGACGTCTCACCCCGCCCAGCCCCGAGACGTCTCACCCCGCCCAGTCCCGAGACGTCTCACCCCGCCCAGCCCCGAGACGTCTCACCCCGCCCAGTCCCGAGACGTCTCACCCCGCCCAGCCCCGAGACGCCACACCCCGCCCAGCCCCGAGACGCCGCACCGCGCCCAGCCCGAGACGCCTCACCGCGCCCAGCCCCGAGACGCCGCACCGCGCCCAGCCCCGAGACGCCGCACCGCGCCCAGCCCCGAGACGCCGCACCGCGCCCAGCCCCGAGACGTCTCACCCCGCCCAGCCCCGAGACGCCTCACCCCACCCAGCCCCGAGACGTCTCACCCCGCCCAGTCCCGAGACGCCTCACCGCGCCCAGCCCCGAGACGTCTCCACCCCGCCCAGTCTCGAGACGCCTCACCCCGCCCAGCCCCGAGACGCCGCACCCCGCCCAGCCCCGAGACGCCTCACCCCGCCCAGCCCCGAGACGCCGCACTGTGCTCAGCCCCCGAGACGCCTCACCCCGCCCAGCCCCCCGAGACGCCGCACCGCGCCCAGCCCCAAGACGCCTCACCGCGCCCAGCCCGAGACGCCCGCCACCGCGCCAGCCCGAGACGCCTCACCGCGCCCAGCCCCGAGACGCCGCACCGCGCCCAGCCCCGAGACGCCGCACCGCGCCCAGCCCCGAGACGTCTCACCCCGCCCAGCCCCGAGACGTCTCACTGTGCTCAGCCCCGAGGACGCCTCACCCCGCCCAGCCCCGAGACGCCGCACCGCCGGCCCCAGCCCCGAGACGCCTCACCCCGCCCAGTCCCGAGACGCCGCACCCCGCCCAGCCCGAGACGCCGCACACGCGCCCAGCCCCGAGACGTCTCACCCCGCCCAGCCCCGAGACGCCGCACCGCGACCAGCCCCGAGACGCCGCACCGCGCCCTGCCCGAGACGCCGCACCGCCGCCCAGCCCGAGGCGCCGCACCCCGCCCAGTCCCGAGACGCCTCACCCCGCCCAGCCCCGAGACGCCGCAACGCGCCCAGCCCCGAGACGCCGCACCGCGCCCAGCCCCGAGACGCCGCACCGCGCCCAGTCCCGAGACGCCTCACCGCGCCCAGTCCCGAGACGCCTCACCCCGCCCAACCCCGAGACGTCTCACCCCGCCCAGTCCCGAGACGCCTCACCGCGTCCAGTCCCGAGACGCCTCACCCCGCCCAGCCCCGAGACGTCTCACCCCGCCCAGTCCCGAGACGCCTCACCCCGCCCAGTCCCGAGACGTCTCACCCCCGCCCAGTCCCGAGACGTCTCACCCCGCCCAGTCCCGAGACGCCACACCCCGCCCAGCCCCGAGACGCCTCACCCCGCCCAGTCCCGAGACGTCTCACCCCGCCCAGTCCGAGACGTCTCACCCCGCCCAGCCCGGAGACGCCTCACCCCGCCCAGTCCGAGACGTCTCACCCCGCCCAGTCCCGAGACGTCTCACCGCGCCCAGCCCCGAGACGCCTCACCGCGCCCAGTCCCGAGACGCCGCACCGCGCCCAGCCCCGAGACGCCGCACCGCGCCCAGCCCCGAGACGCCGCACCGCGCCCAGCCCCGAGACGCCGCACCGCGCACTAGCCCCGAGACGTCTCACCCCGCCCAGCCCCCGAGACGCCTCACCCCACCCAGCCCCGAGACGTCTCACCCCGCCCAGTCCCGAGACGCCTCACCGCGCCCAGCCCCCGAGACGTCTCACCCCGCCCAGTCTCGAGACGCCTCACCCCGCCCAGCCCCGAGACGTCTCACCCCGCCCAGTCCCGAGACGCCTCACCCCGCCCAGTCCCGAGACGTCTCACCCCGCCCAGTCCCGAGACGTCTCACCCCGCCCAGTCCCGAGACGTCTCACCCCGCCCAGCCCCGAGACGCCACACCCCGCCCAGCCCGAGACGCCTCACCCCGCCCAGCCCCGAGACGCCGCACAGTGCTCAGCCCCGAGACGCCTCACCCCGCCCAGCCCCGAGACGCCGCACCGCGCCCAGCCCCAAGACGCCTCACCGCGCCCAGCCCCGAGACGCCGCACCGCGCCCAGCCCCGAGACGCCGCACCGCGCCCAGCCCCGAGACGTCTCAACCCCGCCCAGCCCGAGACGTCTCACTGTGCTCAGCCCCGAGACGCCTCACCCCGCCCAGCCCCGAGACGCCGCACCGCGCCCAGCCCCGAGACGCCGCACCCCGCCCAGCCCCGAGACGCCGCACCGACCGCCCAGCCCCGAGACGTCTCACCCCGCCCAGCCCCGAGACGCCGCACCGCGCCCAGCCCCGAGACGCCGCACTGCGCCCAGCCCCCGAGACGCCGCACCGCGCCCAGCCCCGAGGCGCCGCACCCCGCCCAGTCCCGAGACGCCTCACCCCGCCCAGCCCCGAGACGCCGCACCGCGCCCAGCCCCGAGACGCCGCACCGCGCCCAGCCCCGAGACGCCGCACCGCGCCCAGTCCCGAGACGCCTCACCGCGCCCAGTCCCGAGACGCCTCACACCCGCCCAGCCCCGAGACGTCTCACCCCGCCCAGTCCCGAGACGCCTCACCGCGTCCAGTCCCGAGACGCCTCACCCCGCCCAGCCCCGAGACGTCTCACCCCGCCCAGTCCCGAGACGCCTCACCCCGCCCAGTCCCGAGACGTCTCACCCCCGCCCAGTCCCGAGACGTCTCCACCCCGCCAGTCCCGAGACGTCTCACCCCGCCAGCCCGAGACGCCACACCCCGCCCAGCCCCGAGACGCCGCAACCGCGCCCAGCCCCGAGACGCCGCACCGCGCCCAGCCCCGAGGCGCCGCACCCCGCCCAGTCCCGAGACGCCTCACCCCCGCCCAGCCCCGAGACGCCGCAACGCGCCCAGCCCCGAGACGCCGCACCGCGCCCAGCCCCGAGACGCCGCACCGCGCCCAGTCCCGAGACGCCTCACCGCGCCCAGTCCCGAGACGCCTCACCCCGCCCAACCCCGAGACGTCTCACCCCGCCCAGTCCCGAGACGCCTCACCGCGTCCAGTCCCGAGACGCCTCACCCCGCCCAGCCCCGAGACGTCTCACCCCGCCCAGTCCCGAGACGCCTCACCCCGCCCAGTCCCGAGACGTCTCACCCCGCCCAGTCCCGAGACGTCTCACCCCGCCCAGTCCCGAGACGCCACACCCCGCCCAGCCCCGAGACGCCTCACCCCGCCCAGTCCCGAGACGTCTCACCCCGCCCAGTCCCGAGACGTCTCACCCCGCCCAGCCCGGAGACGCCTCACCCCGCCCAGTCCCGAGACGTCTCACCCCGCCCAGTCCCGAGACGTCTCACCGCGCCCAGCCCCGAGACGCCTCACCGCGCCCAGTCCCGCGACGCCTCACCCGCCCAGCCCCGAGACATCTCACCCCGCCCAGTCCCGAGACGTCTCACCCCGCCCAGTCCCGAGACGTCTCACCCCGCCCAGTCCCGAGACGTCTCACCCCGCCCAGTCCCGAGACGTCTCACCCCGCCCAGCCCCGAGACGCCTCACCGCGCCCAGTCCCGAGACGCCTCACCGCGCCCATTCCCGAGACGTCTCACCCCGCCCAGCCCCGAGACGTCTCACCCCGCCCCAGTCCCGAGACATCTCACCCCGCCCAGCCCCGAGACGTCTCACCCCGCCCAGTCCCGAGACGTCTCACCCCGCCCAGTACCCGCGACGCCTCACCCGCCCAGTCCCGAGACGTCTCACCCCGCCCAGCCCCGAGACGCCTCACCGCGCCCAGTCCCGAGACGCCTCACCGTGCCCAGTCCCGAGACGTCTCACCCCACCCAGCCCCGAGACGTCTCAACCCGCCCAGTCCCGAGACGTCTCACCCCGCCCAGCCCCGAGACGCCACACCCCGCCCAGCCCCGAGACGCCGCACCGCGCCCAGCCCCGAGACGCCGCACCGCGCCCAGCCCCGAGACGCCGCACCGCGCCCAGCCCCGAGACGCCGCACCGCGCCCAGCCCCGAGACGTCTCACCCCGCCCAGCCCCGAGACGTCTCACCCCGCCCAGCCCCGAGACGCCTCACCCCACCCAGCCCCGAGACGTCTCACCCCGCCCAGTCCCGAGACGCCTCACCGCGCCCAGCCCCGAGACGTCTCACCCCGCCCAGTCTCGAGACGCCTCACCCCGCCCAGCCCCGAGACGCCGCACCGCGCCCAGCCCCGAGACGCCGCACCGCGCCCAGTCCCGAGACGCCTCACCCCGCCCAGTCCCGAGACGCCTCACCGCGCCCAGCCCCGAGACGCCTCACCCCGCCCAGCCCCGAGACGCCGCACCGCGCCCAGTCCCGAGACGCCTCACCCCGCCCTGCCCCGAGACGCCTCACCCGCCCAGTCCCGAGACGTCTCACCCCGCCCAGTCCCGAGACGCCGCACCGCGCCCAGCCCCAAGACGCCTCACCCCGCCCAGCCCCGAGACGCCTCACCCCGCCCAGTCCCGAGACGCCTCACCCCGCCCAGTCCCGAGACGCCTCACCCGCCCAGCCCCGAGACGCCGCACCGCGCCCAGCCCCGAGACGTCTCACCCCGCCCAGTCCCGAGACGTCTCACCCCGCCCAGTCCCGAGACGTCTCACCCCGCCCAGTCCCGAGACGCCTCACCGCGCCCAGCCCCGAGACGTCTCACCCCGCCCAGTCCTGAGACGCCTCACCCCGCCCAGGCCCGAGACGTCTCACCCCGCCCAGTCCCGAGACGCCGCACCGCGCCCAGCCCCGAGACGTCTCACCCCGCCCAGTCCCGAGACGCCTCACCCCGCCCAGCCCCGAGACGCCTCAACCCGCCCAGCCCCGAGACGCCGCACCGCGCCCAGCCCCGAGACGCCTCACCCCGCCCAGCCCCGAGACGCCGCACCGCGCCCAGCCCCGAGACGTCTCACCCCGCCCAGTCCCGAGACGCCTCACCCCGCCCAGCCCCGAGACGCCGCACCGCGCCCAGCCCCGAGACGTCTCACCCCGCCCAGTCCCGAGACGCCTCACCCCGCCCAGCCCCGAGACGCCGCACCGCGCCCAGCCCCGAGACGTCTCACACCGCCCAGCCCCGAGACGTCTCACCCCGCCCAGTCCCGAGACGCCTCACGCCGCCCAGCCCCGAGACGTCTCACCCCGCCCAGTCCCGAGACGTCTCACCTCGCCCAGCCCCGAGACGTCTCACCTCGCCCAGCCCCGAGACGTCTCACCTCGCCCAGCCCCGAGACGTCTCACCCCGCCCAGCCCCGAGACGCCGCACCGCGCCCAGCCCCGAGACGTCTCACCCCGCCCAGCCCCGAGACGCCGCACCGCGCCCAGCCCCGAGACGTCTCACCCCGCCCAGTCCTGAGACGCCTCACCCCGCCCAGGCCCGAGACGTCTCACCCCGCCCAGTCCCGAGACGCCGCACCGCGCCCAGCCCCGAGACGTCTCACCCCGCCCAGTCCCGAGACGCCTCACCCCGCCCAGCCCCGAGACGCCTCAACCCGCCCAGCCCCGAGACGCCTCACCGCGCCCAGACCCCGAGACGCCTCACCCCGCCCAGCCCCGAGACGCCGCACCGCGCCCAGCCCCGAGACGTCTCACCCCGCCCAGTCCCGAGACGCCTCACCCCGCCCAGCCCCGAGACGCCGCACCGCGCCCAGCCCCGAGACGTCTCACCCCGCCCAGTCCCGAGACGCCTCACCCCGCCCAGCCCCGAGACGCCGCACCGCGCCCAGCCCCGAGACGTCTCACACCGCCCAGCCCCGAGACGTCTCACCCCGCCCAGTCCCGAGACGCCTCACGCCGCCCAGCCCCGAGACGTCTCACCCCGCCCAGTCCCGAGACGTCTCACCTCGCCCAGCCCCGAGACGTCTCACCTCGCCCAGCCCCGAGACGTCTCACCTCGCCCAGCCCCGAGACGTCTCACCCCGCCCAGCCCCGAGACGCCGCACCGCGCCCAGCCCCGAGACGTCTCACCCCGCCCAGCCCCGAGACGCCGCACCGCGCCCAGCCCCGAGACGTCTCACCTCGCCCAGCCCCGAGACGTCTCACCTCGCCAAGCCCCGAGACGCCTCACCCCGCCCAGTCCCGAGACGCCGCACCGCGCCCAGCCCCGAGACGTCTCACCCCGCCCAGCCCCGAGACGCCTCACCCCGCCCAGGCCCGAGACGTCTCACCTCGCCCAGCCCCGAGACGTCTCACCCCGCCCAGCCCCGAGACGTCTCACCTCGCCCAGCCCCGAGACGCCTCACCCCGCCCAGGCCCGAGACGTCTCACCCCGCCCAGTCCCGAGACGCCGCACTGTGCTCAGCCCGGAGACGCCGCACCGTGTTCAGCCCCGAGACGCCGCACCGCGCCCAGCCCCGAGACGACTCACCCCGCCCAGCCCCGAGACGACGCACCGCGCCCAGCCCCGAGACGCCGCACAGTGCTCAGCCCGGAGACGCCTCACCCCGCCCAGTCCCGAGACGCCGCACCGCGCCCAGCCCCGAGACGCCTCACCCCGCCCAGCCCCGAGACGCCGCACCGCGCCCAGCCCCGAGACGCCGCACCGCGCCCAGCCCCGAGACGCCTCACCGCGCCCAGCCCCGAGACGTCTCACCCCGCCCAGCCCCGAGACGCCGCACCGCGCCCAGCCCCGAGACGCCGCACTCTGCTCAGCCCCGAGATGCCTCACCGCGCCCAGTCCCGAGACGCCGCACTCTGCTCAGCCCCGAGACGCCGCACCGTGCCCAGCCCCGAGACGCCGCACTGTGCTCAGCCCGGAGACGCCGCACCGTGCCCAGCCCCGAGACGCCGCACTCTGCTCAGCCCCGAGACGCCGCACTCTGCTCAGCCCGGAGACGCCTCACCGCGCCCAGCCCCGAGACGCCGCACTGTGCTCAGCCCCGAGACGCCGCACCGTGCCCAGCCCCGAGACGCCGCACCGCGCCCAGCCCCGAGACGCCGCACTCTGCTCAGCCCCGAGACGCCGCACCGTGCCCAGCACCGAGACGCCGCACCGCGCCCAGCACCGAGTCGCCGCACCGCGCCCAGCCCCGAGACGCCGCACTCTGCTCAGCCCCGAGACGCCTCACCGCGCCCAGTCCCGAGACGCCGCACTCTGCTCAGCCCCGAGACGCCGCACCGCGCCCAGCCCCGAGACGTCTCACCCCGCCCAGTCCTGAGACGCCTCACCCCGCCCAGGCCCGAGACGTCTCACCCCGCCCAGTCCCGAGACGCCGCACCGCGCCCAGCCCCGAGACGTCTCACCCCCGCCCAGTCCCGAGACGCCTCACCCCGCCCAGCCCCGAGACGCCTCAACCCGCCCAGCCCCGAGACGCCTCACCGCGCCCAGCCCCGAGACGCCTCACCCCGCCCAGCCCCGAGACGCCGCACCGCGCCCAGCCCCGAGACGTCTCACCCCGCCCAGTCCCGAGACGCCTCACCCCGCCCAGCCCCGAGACGCCGCACCGCGCCCAGCCCCGAGACGTCTCACCCCGCCCAGTCCCGAGACGCCTCACCCCGCCCAGCCCCGAGACGCCGCACCGCGCCCAGCCCCGAGACGTCTCACACCGCCCAGCCCCGAGACGTCTCACCCCGCCCAGTCCCGAGACGCCTCACGCCGCCCAGCCCCGAGACGTCTCACCCCGCCCAGTCCCGAGACGTCTCACCTCGCCCAGCCCCGAGACGTCTCACCTCGCCCAGCCCCGAGACGTCTCACCTCGCCCAGCCCCGAGACGTCTCACCCCGCCCAGCCCCGAGACGCCGCACCGCGCCCAGCCCCGAGACGTCTCACCCCGCCCAGCCCCGAGACGCCGCACCGCGCCCAGCCCCGAGACGTCTCACCTCGCCCAGCCCCGAGACGTCTCACCTCGCCCAGCCCCGAGACGCCTCACCCCGCCCAGTCCCGAGACGCCGCACCGCGCCCAGCCCCGAGACGTCTCACCCCGCCCAGCCCCGAGACGCCTCACCCCGCCCAGGCCCGAGACGTCTCACCTCGCCCAGCCCCGAGACGTCTCACCCCGCCCAGCCCCGAGACGTCTCACCTCGCCCAGCCCCGAGACGCCTCACCCCGCCCAGGCCCGAGACGTCTCACCCCGCCCAGTCCCGTGACGCCGCACTGTGCTCAGCCCGGAGACGCCGCACCGTGTTCAGCCCCGAGACGCCGCACCGCGCCCAGCCCCGAGACGACTCACCCCGCCCAGCCCCGAGACGACGCACCGCGCCCAGCCCCGAGACGCCGCACAGTGCTCAGCCCGGAGACGCCTCACCCCGCCCAGTCCCGAGACGCCGCACCGCGCCCAGCCCCGAGACGCCTCACCCCGCCCAGCCCCGAGACGCCGCACCGCGCCCAGCCCCGAGACGCTGCACCCCGCCCAGCCCCGAGACGCCGCACCGCGCCCAGCCCCGAGACGCCGCACCGCGCCCAGTCCCGAGACGCCGCACTCTGCTCAGCCCCGAGACGCCGCACCGTGCCCAGCCCCGAGACGCCGCACTGTGCTCAGCCCGGAGACGCCGCACCGTGCCCAGCCCCGAGACGCCGCACTCTGCTCAGCCCCGAGACGCCGCACTCTGCTCAGCCCGGAGACGCCTCACCGTGCCCAGCCCCGAGACGCCGCACTGTGCTCAGCCCCGAGACGCCGCACCGTGCCCAGCCCCGAGACGCCGCACCGCGCCCAGCCCCGAGACGCCGCACTCTGCTCAGCCCCGAGACGCCGCACCGTGCCCAGCCCCGAGACGCCGCACTGTGCTCAGCCCGGAGACGCCGCACCGTGCCCAGCACCGAGACGCCGCACCGCGCCCAGCACCGAGTCGCCGCACCGCGCCCAGCCCCGAGACGCCGCACTCTGCTCAGCCCCGAGACGCCTCACCGCGCCCAGTCCCGAGACGCCGCACTCTGCTCAGCCCCGAGACGCCGCACCGTGCCCAGCCCCGAGACGCCGCACCGCGCCCAGCCCCGAGACGCCGCACCGTGCCCAGCCCCGAGACGCCGCACTCTGCTCAGCCCCGAGACGCCGCACCGTGCCCAGCCCCGAGACGCCGCACTGTGCTCAGCCCGGCGACGCCGCACCGTGCCCAGCCCCGAGACGCCGCACTCTGCTCAGCCCCGAGACGCCGCACTCTGCTCAGCCCGGAGACGCCTCACTGCGCCCAGCCCCGAGACGCCGCACTGTGCTCAGCCCCGAGACGCCGCACCGCGCCCAGCACCGAGACGCCGCACCGCGCCCAGCCCTGAGACGCCGCACTCTGCTCAGCCCCGAGACGCCGCACCGTGCCCAGCCCCGAGACGCCGCACCGCGCCCAGCCCCGAGACGCCGCACTCTGCTCAGCCCCGAGACGCCGCACCGTGCCCAGCACCGAGACGCCTCACCGTGCCCAGCACCGAGACGCCGCACCGTGCCCAGCACCGAGACGCCGCACCGCGCCCAGCACCGAGTCGCCGCACCGCGCCCAGCCCCGAGACGCCGCACTCTGCTCAGCCCCGAGACGCCGCACCGCGCCCAGCACCGAGACGCCGCACCCCGCCCAGCCCCGAGACGCCGCACCGCGCCCAGCCCCGAGACGCCGCACCGTGCCCAGCCCCGAGACGCCGCACCGCGCCCAGCCCCGAGACGCCGCACCGCGCCCAGCACCGAGTCGCCGCACCGCGCCCAGCACCGAGACGCCGCACCGCGCCCAGCACCGAGACGCCGCACCGTGCCCAGCACCGAGACGCCGCACTCTGCTCAGCCCTGCCCTCCTCTGGCCAACTGCTGTCAATACGTCATTGATCCTCTTGGAGAGAACGATCTCCCGTTTCTCCAGCCCCCTTTCTCCACCTCAGGACGTCTCTCAGCCCTTCACGGCCAATGAAGTAGTGTGGTCCCTGTTGTAACGTCGGGGAGACGATTTGCGCTGGGTAAACACTGGCTTACGACAAGGAGTAGAAAAAAGTTCCTTTAATGTTGACTGGAGTTAAGCCAGCCCATTTAAAAGCGCTCCCTCTCTGTCTATCTCTCTCCCCCTCCCGCCTCTCGCCCTCCAGAATACAAAGCACCAGGACAGCCCCAGACACAAGCTGATCTGAGAGGAGGGTGAGGCTGGCTCAGCGAGAGCTCACCTCCTCCTGCTTCCTTCCCACAGTCTGGATGCTGTCCATGCTGCCTCACTTCAGCTGAACCTGGGCAGGGAGCCTGGTCCAGCTCTAATCTACACAGGCAGGAGAGGGAGAGAGAGAGAGAGAGAGAGAGACAGGGAAAGAGAGATAGAGGGGGATAGAGAGAGAGAGACAGAGAGAGAGAGAGGGGGATAGAGAGAGAGGCAGAGGGGGATAGAGAGAGAGGGAGGGGGACAGAGAGAGAGAGAGAGAGAGAGGGGGACAGAGAGAGAGGCAGAGAGAGACAGGAGAGCGAGGAGGACAGAGAGAGATAAAGAGAGAGAGAGGGGGACAGAGAGGCAGAGAAAGAGAGAGAGGCAGAGAGAGACAGAGAGAGCGACAAAGAGAGATAAAGAGAGAGAGAGGGGGAACAGAGAGACAGAGACAGAGAGAGAGACAGGAGCGACAGAGAGAGACAGGAGGGAGAGGGGGACAGAGAGAGAGAGAGAGAGGGGGACACAGAGACAGAGAGAGAGAGCGACAGAGAGAGACACACAGACAGGAGAGAGACAGAGTGGAAGAGACACACACACACTCAGATAGAGAGAGAGAGAGACACACACACATAGGAGAGAGACAGAGTGGGAGACACACGCAGAGAGAAAGGAGAAAGACAGAGCGAGAGAGAGACCGACAGGGAGAGAGGCAGCAGAGAGACAGAGGGGGACAGAGAGAGAGAGAGAAAGAGAGGCACACACACAGGAGAGAGAGACAGAGAGACAGAGAGAGAGAGACACACACACACACACAAGGGACTAACCATCTCTCCGTTCGTAACTCGCACAGACAAGAAGGCACCGAGCAAAACATTTCTCCGAAGAAAAAGTGAACAGACACAACCAGACAAACCAAAAAAGAAAGGAAGGATTTCTTTTTTCATGTGCACAGAGCTCTGCAGCTCCGGGAGTGAAAGGTGAGGGTATTTGCGGAGAATTTATTTTAAAGAATGTTATTTCGTTCGACAAGCTTTTCATGGCCATTTCCTGGTGTCTGTTTTTATGGAAATGGGAAGCAAGATACAGAACTTGGAGACAGGGACAGGTAGAGAGAGAGAGATAGAGAGAGGGAGAGAGAGAGAGAGAGAGGGAGAGAGAGACAGGGACAGGTAGAGAGAGAGAGATAGAGACAGAGACAGAGAGAGAGATAGAGAGACTGAGAGAGAGACAGAGAGAGGGAGACAGAGAGAGAGAGACTGAGAGAGAGAGAAGGACAGAGAGATAGAGAGAGCGATAGAGAGTTAGAGGCAGAGAGAGATGGAGATAGAGGCAGAGAGAGAGTCAGACAGAGAGAAAGAGACAGAGAGAGAGACAGACAAAGAGAGGGAGAGACTGAGAGAGACTGAGAGGGAGAGACAGAGAGAGAGAGAGACAGAGAGGGAGAGAGAGAGAGACTGAGGGACAGAGAGGGAGAGACAGAGACAGTGACAGAGAGAGACAGAGAGATTCAGAGAGACTGAGAGAGAGAGAGAGACAGAGAGGGGGAGAGATAGAGAGGGAGAGAGAGAGAGAGTAACAGAGAGGGGGAGAGAGAGAGAGGGGAGAGAGGGAGTAACAGAGAGGGGGGAGAGAGAGAGAGGGAGTAACATAGAGGGGGAGAGAGAGAGAGAGAGGGAGTAACAGAGAGGGGGAGAGAGAGAGAGGGGAGAGAGGGAGTAACAGAGAGGGGGGGAGAGAGAGAGGGAGTAACAGAGAGGGGGAGAGAGAGAGAGGGGAGAGAGGGAGTAACAGAGAGGGGGAGAGAGAGAGGGAGTAACAGAGAGGGGGAGAGAGAGAGAGGGGAGAGAGGGAGTAACAGAGAGGGGGAGAGAGAGAGAGGTGAATTGTCCGTGGCATTTTCCATGTGGTTTTCCTGCTGCTGAAACAATTAAATTCTTTGCATGATGACATCGGATGTATTTTACTTTGAACATTTGCAAAGTTGGCAAACCTGGAATGAAACTTCCCCTGGGGAATGCTACACACAGACCACAGAATATATATTGGCACGGCTTTAACAGCATCTGGGAGGAATGCTTCTTCAGCGAGCTGCAAATTCTCATTAAAAGGTTCAATGATTTGACTGTTTGGTTATCAGGTGGGGTGGGGTCCACAGACCTGGGGGAGAGGGTGGGGGGCAGTCCGTAAGGGAATTTGTGAGACCCTTTGGGGTTCAACCTGTCCAGGGCAGGGCAGATAGAAGCTACAGATCACACAGAGGGAGAGATATTAAAAGGGGGTCCCCGGGGAGTGTGTCAGTATTTACAGGGGGTCCCCGGGGAGTGTGTCAGTATTTACAGGGGGTCCCCGGGAGTGTGTCAGTATTTACAGGGGGTCCCCGGGAGTGTGTCAGTATTTACAGGGGGTCCCCGGGGAGTGTGTCAGTATTTACAGGGGGTCCCCGGGGAGTGTGTCAGTATTTACAGGGGGTCCCCGGGGAGTGTGTCGGTATTTACAGGGGGTCCCCGGGGAGTGTGTCAGTATTTACAGGGGGTCCCCGGGGAATGTGTCAGTATTTACAGGGGGTCCCCGGGGAGTGTGCCAGTATTTACAGGGGGTCCCCGGGGAGTGTGTCAGTATTTACAGGGGGTCCCCGGGAGTGTGTCAGTATTTACAGGGGGTCCCCGGGAGTGTGTCAGTATTTACAGGGGGTCCCCGGGAGTGTGTCAGTATTTGCGCAGAGTATTAACATGCAGGAAGGTTTGAAAGGCAATCTATTAAGGACAAAAGACCATCAGAAGGAAAATATCTGCATTTAATTCACGATATCAGTGATGGCCCAGAACGATGCTGGGCTGACTCAGAGCGGTGTCTGAGAAACTCCAGACATGAACCAAATTGAAAACTGGTGCCACCGAAGGAGACCGATTTTCCTGTTGTGTGTGTTTCAACTAATCCCACTGCCCCACTCTCTCCCCATAGCCCTGTATCAATCCCCAAACTAATCCCACTGCCCCACTCTCTCCCCATAGCCCTGTATCAATCCCCAAACTAATCCCACTGCCCCACTCTCTCCCCATAGCCCTGTATCAATCCCCAAACTAATCCCACTGCCCCACTCTCTCCCCATAGCCCTGTATCAATCCCCAAACTAATCCCACTGCCCCGCTCTCTCCCCATAGCCCTGTATCAATCCCCAAACTAATCCCACTGCCCCACTCTCTCCCCATAGCCCTGTATCAATCCCCAAACTAATCCCACTGCCCCACTCTCTCCCCATAGCCCTGTATCAATCCCCAAACTAATCCCACTGCCCCGCTCTCTCCCCATAGCCCTGTATCAATCCCCAAACTAATCCCACTGCCCCACTCTCTCCCCATAGTCCTGTATCAATCCCCAAACTAATCCCACTGCCCCGCTCTCTCCCCATAGCCCTGTATCAATCCCCAAACTAATCCCACTGCCCTGCTCTCTCCCCATAGCCCTGTATCAATCCCCAAACTAATCCCACTCTCCCCCTCTCTTTTACCTGCCCTGGGAGTGTTTGATGGGACAGTGTAGAGGGAGCTTTACTCTGTATCTAACCCTGTACCTGCCCTGGGAGTGTTTGATGGGACAGTGTAGAGGGAACTTTACTCTGTATCTAACCCTGTACCTGCCCTGGGAGTGTTTGATGGAACAGTGTAGAGGGAGCTTTACTCTGTATCTAACCCTGTGCCTGCCCTGGGAGTGTTTGACGGGACAGTGTAGAGGGAGCTTTACTCTGTATCTAACCCTGTACCTGCCCTGGGAGTGTTTGATGGGACAGTGTAGAGGGAGCTTTACTCTGTATCTAACCCTGTACCTGCCCTGGGAGTGTTTGATGGGACAGTGTAGAGGGAGCTTTACTCTGTATCTAACCCTGTACCTGCCCTGGGAGTGTTTGATGGGACAGTGTAGAGGGAGCTTTACTCTGTATCTAACCCTGTACCAGCCCTGGGAGTGTTTGATGGGACAGTGTAGAGGGAGCTTTACTCTGTATCTAACCCTGTACCTGCCCTGGGAGTGTTTGATGGGACAGTGTAGAGGGAGCTTTACTCTGTATCTAACCCTGTACCTGCCCTGGGAGTGTTTGATGGGACAGTGTAGAGGGAGCTTCACTCTGTATCTCACCCTGTACCTGCCCTGGGAGTGTTTGATGGGACAGTGTAGAGGGAGCTTCACTCTGTATCTAACCCTGTACCAGCCCTGGGAGTGTTTGATGGGACAGTGTAGAGGGAGCTTTACTCTGTATCTAACCCTGTACCTGCCCTGGGAGTGTTTGATGGGACAGTGTAGAGGGAGCTTCACTCTGTATCTAACCCTGTACCAGCCCTGGGAGTGTTTGATGGGACAGTGTAGAGGGAGCTTCACTCTGTATCTAACCCTGTACCAGCCCTGGGAGTGTTTGATGGGACAGTGTAGAGGGAGCTTTACTCTGTATCTAACCCTGTACCTGCCCTGGGAGTGTTTGATGGGACAGTGTAGAGGGAGCTTTACTCTGTATCTAACCCTGTTCCTGCCCTGGGAGTGTTTGATGGGACAGTGTAGAGGGAGCTTTACTCTGTATCTAACCCTGTACCAGCCCTGGGAGTGTTTGATGGGACAGTGTGGAGACTGGGGATGATGTGTTGTTTTATAATAATGGGGAGATTATCGGCAAAGTGTAACTGAGCAGGTGTCATGGAAAAAATGTGACAGCGAGAGTGTGACCAGAAACGTTGGATGGAGAAAGTTTGACGGAAAACTATGACGGAGGGGGCGTGACGGGGAAGGCGTGACGGGGAAGGCGTGATGGGGATGGTTTGACGGAGGGGGCGTGACGGGGAAGGCGTGAATGGGATGGTGTGACGGAGGGGGCGTGACGGGGAAGGCGTGACGGGGAAGGCGTGATGGGGATGGTGTGACGGGGAAGGCGTGACGGGGAAGGCGTGACGGGGAAGGTTTGACGGAGAAGGCGTGACGGAGAAAGCGTGACGGAGAAAGCGTGATGGGGAAGGTGTGACGGAGAAGGCGTGACGGAGAAGGCGTGACGGAGATGGCGTGACGGGGAAGGCGTGACACAGAAGGCGTGACGGGGAAGGTGTGACGGAGAAGGCGAGACGGAGAAAGCGTGATGGGGAATACGTGACAGAGGAGGCGTGACCGGGACGGTGTGATGGAGAAGGCATGACGGAGAAGGCGTGACGGGTAAGGCGTGACCGAGGAGGTGTGATGGGGAAGGTGTGACGGAGTAGGCGTGACGGAGACGGCGTGACGGAGAAGGCGTGACGGAGCAGGCGTCACGGGGAAGGCGTGACGGAGATGGCGTGACGGAGAAGGCATGACGGAGGAGGTGTGACGGAGATGGTGTGAAGGGGAAGGCGTGATGGGGAAGGCGTGATGGGGAAGGCGTGACGGGGAAGGCGTGACGGGGAAGGCGTGACGGAGAACGTGTGATGGAGGAGGCGTGACGGGGAAGCCGTGATGGAGAACGTGTGATGGAGGAGGCGTGACGGAGATGGTGTGAAGGGGAAGGCGTGATGGGGAAGGCGTGACGGGGAAGGCGTGACGGGGAAGGTGTGACGGAGGAGGCATGACGGAGAAGGCGTGACAGAGAAAATGTGACAGGGAAGCCGTGATGGAGGAGGCGTGACAGAGAAGGCATGACGGGGAAGGTGTGACGGAAGAGGCGTTACGGAGACGGTGTGACGGAGAAGGCGTGACCGAGGCGGCGTGATGGAGATGTGTGACGGAGACGGTGTGACGGGGAAGGTGTGACCGAGGCGGCGTGATGGAGATGTGTGACGGAGACGGTGTGACGGGGAAGGTGTGATGGAGCAGGCGTGACGGAGCAGGCGTGACGGAGCAGGCGTGACGGAGAAGGCGTGACGGAGACGGCGTGACGGGGAAGGTGTGACGGAGAAGGCGAGACGGAGAAAGCGTGATGGGGAATATGTGACAGAGGAGGCGTGACCGGGACGGTGTGATGGAGAAGGCGTGACGGAGAAGGCATGACGGAGAAAGCGTGACGGAAGAGGCATGACGGAGAAGGCGTGACGGGTAAGGCATGACCGAGGAGGTGTGACGGGGAAGGTGTGACGGAGAAGGTGTGACGGAGACGGCGTGACGGGTAAGGCATGACCGAGGAGGTGTGACGGGGAAGGTGTGACGGAGAAGGCGTGACGGAGACGGCGTGACGGAGAAAGCGTGACGGAGAAGGCATGACGGAGCAGGCGTGACGGGGAAGGCGTGACGGAGACGGCGTGACGGAGGAGGCATGACGGGGAAGTCATGACGGAGAAGGTGTGACGGGGAAGGCATGACGGCGAAGGCATGACGGGGAAGGCGTGACGGAGAAGGTGTGACGGGGAAGGCGTGACAGAGATGGTGTGAAGGAGATGGTGTGAAGGGGAAGGTGTGATGGGGAAGGCGTGACGGGGAAGGTGTGACGGAGGAGGCGTGACGGAGACGGCGTGACGGAGACAGCGTGACGGAGACGGTGTGACGGAGAAGGCGTGACGGAGATGGTGTGACAGAGCAGGCGTGAAGGAGATGGTGTGATGGAGAAAGCGTGACGGAGACGGTGTGACGGGGAAGGTGTGACCGAGGCGGCGTGATGGAGATGTGTGACGGAGACGGTGTGACGGGGAAGGTGTGACGGAGAAGGCGTGACGGAGCAGGCGTGACGGAGACGGTGTGACAGAGAAGGCGTGAAGGAGACGGTGTGACGGAGAAAGCGTGACGGAGACGGTGTGACGGAGAAGGCGTGACGGAGAAGGCGTGACGGAGACGGCGTGACGGAGACGGCGTGACGGGGAAGGTGTGACGGAGATGGCGTGACAGGGAAGGTGTGACGGAGATGGTGTGACGGGGAAGGTGTGACGGAGACGGTGGGACGGGGAAGGCGTGACGGGGAAGGCGTGACGGAGAATGCGTGTCCGAGAAGGCGTGATGGGGAAGGCGTGACGGAGAAGGTGTGACGGAGAATACGTGACGGGGAAGGTGTGACGGAGAATACGTGACGGAGAAAGCGTGACGGAGAAGGTGTGACGGGGAAGGCGTGACGGAGAATACGTGACGGGGAAGGCGTGAGGGGGAAGGCGTGACGGAGACGGCGTGACGGAGGAGGTATAAAATGGAGGGGCCTGAGGCTGTGGAAAGAAAGTCAGAGTTGCCAATCCTGGGCTCCCAGTGTGCCTCGAAAGTAATAAAATAATGTTAACGCTCCTGGGAATATTCAGCCAGGGGAGGGAGAGAGACGGTTGGCATGGTTACTGGAGGCGAAAGGAAATACACAAGTGGATCGTCAGTGAAAGATGCGGTCCTTTTACGGACCGTCCTGGATCTCCCGCTCCCTCTTTCTGTTCACAGGGCGCTGGCTGTTCCACTCGGCTGCTCCGCTGGGCTGATTCCCTTCCACGTCCATTAAGCAGCCCCCAGATGTCGGAGCTTGAGATCGGCCTCGTCCTCTCCCCGGGACTGAAATCCCAACCCGACTCTGAGGGGGACGGCGCGCGCGATGGTGAGTGTCGTCTTGGCGCCTTCTTCTCTGCAATGGCAAAACCTGGTCGGCGGCAGATGCAGAATCCCAATGGATCCCGAGCTAGGGCGACTTCCAGGATAACAGCTCGAGCAGACAAGGCGAGGGAGGGGTGGGGGGAGAGGGCAAAGGAAGTTGGGGGGAGTGGACTGAAGGTTCGAAGATTTCTTCAACTCTCCCCCTCACTCCCCGTCCCCTTTAATATCCCACCCAGTCTAATCCCACTCTCCCCCTCACTCCCCGTCCCCTTTAATATCCCACCCAGTCTAATCCCACTCTCCCCCCTCACTCCCCGTCCCCTTTAATATCCCACCCAGTCGAATCCCACTCTCCCCCTCACTCCCCGTCCCCTTTAATATCCCACCCAGTCTAATCCCACTCTACCCCTCACTCCACGTCCCCTTTAATATCCCACCCAGCCTAATCCCACTCTCCCCCTCACTCCCCGTCCCCTTTAATATCCCACCCAGTGTAATCCCACTCTCCCCCTCACTCCCCGTCCCCTTTAATATCCCACCCAGTCTAATCCCACTCTCCTGTTCACTCCCCATACCCTTTACTATCCCACCCAGTCTAATCCCTCTCTCCCTCTCACTCCCCGTACCCTTTAATATCCCACCCAGTCGAATCCCACTCTCCCCCTCACTCCCCGTCCCCTTTAATATCCCACCCAGTCTAATCCCACTCTCCCCCTCACTCCCCGTCCCCTTTAATATCCCACCCAGCCTAATCCCACTCTCCCCCTCACTCCCCGTCCCCTTTAATATCCCACCCAGTCTAATCCCACTCTCCCCCTCACTCCCCGTCCCCTTTAATATCCCACCCAGCCTAATCCCACTCTCCCCCTCACTCCCCGTCCCCTTTAATATCCCACCCAGTCTAATCCCACTCTCCCCCTCACGCCCCGTCCCCTTTAATATCCCACCCAGTCTAATCCCACTCTCCCCCTCACGCCCCGTCCCCTTTAATATCCCACCCAGTCTAATCCCACTCTCCCCCTCACTCCCCGTCCCCTTTAATATCCCACCCAGTCTAATCCCACTCTCCCCCTCACTCCCCGTCCCCTTTAATATCCCACCCAGCCTAATCCCACTCTCCCCCTCACTCCCCGTCCCCTTTAATATCCCACCCAGTCTAATCCCACTCTCCCCCCTCACTCCCCGTACCCTTTAATATCCCACCCAGTCTAATCCCACTCTCCCCCTCACTCCCCGTCCCCTTTAATATCCCACCCAGTCTAATCCCACTCTCCCCCTCACTCCCCGTACCCTTTAATATCCCACCCAGCCTAATCCCACTCTCCCCCTCACTCCCCGTCCCCTTTAATATCCCACCCAGTCTAATCCCACTCTCCCCCTCACTCCCCGTACCCTTTAATATCCCACCCAGCCTAATCCCACTCTCCCCCCTCACTCCCCGTACCCTTTAATATCCCACCCAGTCTAATCCCACTCTCCCCCTCACTCCCCGTCCCCTTTAATATCCCACCCAGTCCAATCCCACTCTCCCCCTCACTCCACGTCCCCTTTAATATCCCACCCAGTCTAATCCCACTCTCCCCCTCACTCCCCGTCCCCTTTAATATCCCACCCAGTCTAATCCCACTCTCCCCCTCACTCCCCGTACCCTTTAATATCCCACCCAGTCTAATCCCACTCTCCCCCTCACTCCCCGTCCCCTTTAATATCCCACCCAGTCTAATCCCACTCTCCCCCTCACTCCCCGTCCCCTTTAATATCCCACCCAGTCCAATCCCACTCTCCCCCTCACTCCCCGTCCCCTTTAATATCCCACCCAGTCCAATCCCACTCTCTCCCTCACTCCCCGTCCCCTTTAATATCCCACCCAGTCTAATCCCACTCTCCCCCCTCACTCCCCGTCCCCTTTAATATCCCACCCAGTCTAATCCCACTCTCCCCCTCACTCCCCGTCCCCTTTAATATCCCACCCAGTCTAATCCCACTCTCCCCCTCACTCCCCGTCCCCTTTAATATCCCACCCAGTCTAATCCCACTCTCCCCCTCACTCCCCGTCCCCTTTAATATCCCACCCAGTCTAATCCCACTCTCCCCCTCACTCCCCGTCCCCTTTAATATCCCACCCAGTCTAATCCCACTCTCTCCCTCACTCCCCGTCCCCTTTAATATCCCACCCAGTCTAATCCCACTCTCCCCCCTCACTCCCCGTCCCCTTTAATATCCCACCCAGTCTAATCCCACTCTCCCCCTCACTCCCCGTCCCCTTTAATATCCCACCCAGTCTAATCCCACTCTCCCCCTCACTCCCCGTCCCCTTTAATATCCCACCCAGTCTAATCCCACTCTCCCCCTCACTCCCCGTCCCCTTTAATATCCCACCCAGTCTAATCCCACTCTCCCCCTCACTCCCCGTCCCCTTTAATATCCCACCCAGTCTAATCCCACTCTCCCCCTCACTCCCCGTCCCCTTTAATATCCCACCCAGTCTAATCCCACTCTCCCCCTCACTCCCCGTCCCCTTTAATATCCCACCCAGTCTAATCCCACTCTCCCCCTCACTCCCCGTCCCCTTTAATATCCCACCCAGTCTAATCCCACTCTCCCCCTCACTCCCCGTCCCCTTTAATATCCCACCCAGTCTAATCCCACTCTCCCCCTCACTCCCCGTCCCCTTTAATATCCCACCCAGTCTAATCCCACTCTCCCCCTCGCTCCCCTTCCCCTTTAATATCCCACCCAGTCTAATCCCACTCTCCCCCTCACTCCCCGTACGCTTTAATATCCCACCCAGTCTAATCCCACTCTCCCCCCTCACTCCCCGTACCCTTTAATATCCCACCCAGTCTAATCCCACTCTCCCCCTCGCTCCCCGTCCCCTTTAATATCCCACCCAGTCTAATCCCACTCTCCCCCTCACTCCCCGTCCCCTTTAATATCCCACCCAGTCTAATCCCACTCTCTCCCCTCACTCCCCGTACCCTTTAATATCCCACCCAGTCTAATCCCACTCTCTCCCTCACTCCCCGTCCCCTTTAATATCCCACCCAGTCTAATCCCACTCTCTCCCTCACTCCCCGTACCCTTTAATATCCCACCCAGTCTAATCCCACTCTCCCCCTCACTCCCCGTCCCCTTTAATATCCCACCCAGTCTAATCCCACTCTCCCGCTCACTCCCCGTCCCCTTTAATATCCCACCCAGTCTAATCCCACTCTCCCCCTCACTCCCCGTCCCCTTTAATATCCCACCCAGTCTAATCCCACTCTCCCCCTCACTCCCCGTACGCTTTAATATCCCACCCAGTCTAATCCCACTCTCCCCCCTCACTCCCCGTCCCCTTTAATATCCCACCCAGTCTAATCCCACTCTCCCCCTCACTCCCCGTCCCCTTTAATATCCCACCCAGTCTAATCCCACTCTCCCCCTCACTCCCCGTCCCCTTTAATATCCCACCCAGTCTAATCCCACTCTCCCGCTCACTCCCCGTACCCTTTAATATCCCACCCAGTCTAATCCCACTCTCCCCCTCACTCCCCGTCCCCTTTAATATCCCACCCAGTCTAATCCCACTCTCCCCCTCACTCCCCGTCCCCTTTAATATCCCACCCAGTCTAATCCCACTCTCCCCCTCACTCCCCGTCCCCTTTAATATCCCACCCAGTCTAATCCCACTCTCCCCCTCGCTCCCCTTCCCCTTTAATATCCCACCCAGTCTAATCCCACTCTCCCCCTCGCTCCCCGTACCCTTTAATATCCCACCCAGCCTAATCCCACTCTCCCCCTCACTCCCCGTACCCTTTAATATCCCACCCAGTCTAATCCCACTCTCCCCCCTCACTCCCCGTCCCCTTTAATATCCCACCCAGTCTAATCCCACTCTCCCCTCACTCCCCGTACCCTTTAATATCCCACCCAGTCTAATCCCACTCTCCCCCTCACTCCCCGTACCCTTTAATATCCCACCCAGTCTAATCCCACTCTCCCCCTCACTCCCCGTCCCCTTTAATATCCCACCCAGTCTAATCCCACTCTCCCCTCACTCCACGTACCCTTTAATATCCCACCCAGTCTAATCCCACTCTCCCCCTCACTCCCCGTCCCCTTTAATATCCCACCCAGTCTAATCCCACTCTCCCCTCACTCCACGTACCCTTTAATATCCCACCCAGTCTAATCCCACTCTCCCCCTCACTCCCCGTACCCTTTAATATCCCACCCAGCCTAATCCCACTCTCCCCCTCACTCCCCGTCCCCTTTAATATCCCACCCAGTCTAATCCCACTCTCCCCCTCACTCCCCGTCCCCTTTAATATCCCACCCAGTCTAATCCCACTCTCCCCCTCGCTCCCCTTCCCCTTTAATATCCCACCCAGTCTAATCCCACTCTCCCCCTCGCTCCCCGTACCCTTTAATATCCCACCCAGTCTAATCCCACTCTCCCCTCACTCCCCGTCCCCTTTAATATCCCACCCAGTCTAATCCCACTCTCCCCTCACTCCACGTACCTTTATTATCTGCAAATAATCCATAGAGTTACATCGAGGAACAGGCCATTCAGCCCAACTGGTCTCTGCTGGATATTCTGCTCCACATGATCCAATTTGGGATACAGTATCTGAGTAATTTGAGACGTGATATGTGGGAGGTGTAGGAGGTTCGGGAGGAACAAAGTGACTTTTTAAAAAACAAATCATTCATTCTCGGGATGCGGGCATCGCTGGCAAGGCTGGCATTTATCGCTCGTTCCCTAGCTGCTCCTTGAGAAGGTGGCGGTGAGCCGCCTTCTTGAACCACTGCACCTGGAGTATTGTGTACAATTTTGGTCTCCTTACCTAAGAAAGGATAGACTTGCCACAGAGGGAGTGCAACAAAGGTTCACCAGATTCCTGAGATGGCGGGATTGTTGCATGAGGAGAGATTAAGTAAATCCGACAAAATTTCACACCGAGCCACATCTGGACATATTAGGACAGGTGACCAAAAGCTTGGTCAAAGAGGGAGGTTTTAAGGAGCGTCTTAAAGGAGGAGAGAGAGAGGCGGAGAGGTTTAGGGAGGGAATTCCAGAGCTCAGGGCCGAGGCAGCTGAAGGCACGGCCGCCAATGGCGGAGCGATGGGAATCGGGGGATGCGATTTGCCCTATCCGTTAGGGGAACCGAGAATTACAAGGAACCTGTTGATTTGCTCTCCGTTCTCTCCTCTCTTTCCCCAAAAGACAGGGGCGGAGATGGCCACCCATCCAACAGACAGCGCTCCCTCGCCGGAGACGAGTTCAGCACCAACGAGAGTTCTCGGCTGCTCCCGAGTCAAGAAGGACAAACTTCGGTGACACAGCTAGGTAAAAGTACAGCCCCCCTTGCTCCCCCGTCCCCGTCCTGCATTCTTGCAACCATCCGGGCCCCCTTTCCGAGAGTAAATCTCCCCTGGGATCGTCCCGCTCTGTGTGGGTTTGAGGAGTCAAGGACTGAAGACCCCTCACCCAGGTTACCTCAACTCTGACAGTGGGCGTCAGGCTGGGGAATTCCACCACGTGGGGCTTCGCAGCTGAGCCGGACGATTTGCGAGAGAGAGAGAGAATGTGTGAAAGAGATAGAGAATGTGTGAAAGAGAGAGAGAGAATGTGTGAAAGAGAGAGAGAGGGATAAGAATGTGTGAAAGAGAGAGAGATAGAGGATATGTGAAAGAGAGAGAGAGAGAGAACGTGTGAAAGAGAGAGAGATAGAGAGAGAATGTGTGAAAGAGAGAGAGAGAATGTGTGAAAGAGAGAGAGAGAATGTGTGAAAGAGACAGAGAGAGAGAATGTGTGAAAAAGAGAGAGAATGTGTGAAAGAGAGAGAGAATGTGTGAAAGAGAGAGAGAGAGAATGTGTGAAAGAGAGAGAGAGAGAATGGGTGAAAGAGAGAGAGAGAATGTGTGAAAGAGAGAGAGATAGAGAATGTGTGAAAGAGAGAGAGAGAGATAGAGAATGTGTGAAAGAGAGTGAGAGAGAGAATGTGTGAAAGAGAGAGAGAGAGATAATGTGTGAAAGAGAGAGAGAGTGAATGTGTGAAAGAGAGAGAGAGAGAGAGAGAATGTGTGAAAGAGAGAGAGAGAGAATGTGTGAAAGAGAGAGAGAGAGAGAATGTGTGAAAGATAGACAGAGGATATGTGAAAGAGAGAGAGAGAGAGATAGAGAATGTGTAAAAGAGAGACAGAGAGAGATAGAATGTGTTAAAGAGAGAGAGAGAATGTGTGAAAGAGAGAGAGAGATAGAGAATGTGTAAAAGAGAGACAGAGAGAGAGATAGAATGTGTGAAAGAGAGAGAGAGAAATAGCGAGGCCGGCATTTATTGCCCATCCCTAATTGCCCCTTGAGAAGGTGGTGGTGAGCCGCCTTCTTGAACCGCTGCAGTCCGTGTGGTGACGGTTCTCCCACAGTGCTGTTTGGGAGGGAGTTCCATGATTTTGACCCAGCGACGATGAAGGAACGGCCGATATATTTCCAAGTCGGGATGGTGTGTGACTTGGAGGGGAACGTGCAGGTGGTGTTGTTCCCATGTACCTGCTGCTCTTGTCCTTCTAGGTGGTAGAGGTCGTGGGTTTGGGAGGTGCTGTCGAAGAAGCCTTGGCGAGTTGCTGCAGTGCATCCTGTGGATGGTACACACTGCAGCCACAGTGCGCCGGTGGTGAAGGGAGTGAATGTTTAGGGTGGTGGATGGGGTGCCAATCAAGCGGGCTGCTTTGTCCTGGACGGTGTCGAGCTTCTTGAGTGTTGTTGGAGCTGCACTCATCCAGGCAAGTGGAGAGTATTCCATCACACTCCTGACTTGTGCCTTGTAGATGGTGGAAAGGCTTTGGGGAGTCAGGAGGTGAGTCACTCGCCGCAGAACACCCAGCCTCTGACCTGCTCTTGTAGCCACAGTATTTATGTGGCTGGTCCAGTTAAGTTTCTGGTCAATGGTGACCCCCAGGATGTTGATGGTGGGGGATTCGGCGATGGTAATGCCGTTGAATGTCAAGGGGAGGTGGTTAGACTCTCTCTTGTTGGAGATGGTCATTGCCTGGCACTTGTCTGGCGCGAATGTTACTTGCCACTTATGAGCCCAAGCCTGGATGTTGTCCAGGTCTTGCTGCATGCAGGCACGGACTGCTTCATTATCTGAGGGGTTGCGAATGGAACTGAACACTGTGCAATCATCAGCGAACATCCCCATTTCTGACCTTATGATGGAGGGAAGGTCATTGATGAAGCAGCTGAAGATGGTTGGGCCTAGGACACTGCCCTGAGGAACTCCTGCAGCAATGTCCTGGGGCTGAGATGATTGGTCTTCAACAACCACTACCATCTTCCTTTGTGCTAGGTATGACTCCAGCCACTGGAGAGTTTTCCCCGATTCCCATTGACTTCAATTTTACTCGGGCTCCTTGGTGCCACACTCGGTCAAATGCTGCCTTGATGTCAAGGGCAGTCACTCTCGCCTCACCTCTGGAATTCAGCTCTTTTGTGAAAGAGAGGCAGAGAGAGATAGAGAATGTGTGAAAGAGATAGAGAGAGACAGAGAGAAAGATACAGAGCTCTTGTGGCTACAAGAGCAGGTCAGAGGCTGGGTATTCTGCAGCGAGTGACTCACCTCCTGACTCTCCAAAGCCTTTCCACCATCTACAAGGCACAAGTCAGGAGTGTGATGGAATACTCTCCACTTGCCTGGATGAGTGCAGCTCCAACAACACTCAAGAAGCTCGACACCGTCCAGGACAAAGCAGCCCGCTTGATTGGCACCCCATCCACCACCCTAAACATTCACTCCCTTCACCACCGGCGCACTGTGGCTGCAGTGTGTACCATCCACAGGATGCACTGCAGCAACTCGCCAAGGCTTCTTCGACAGCACCTCCCAAACCCGCGACCTCTACCACCTAGAAGGACAAGAGCAGCAGGCACATGGGAACAACACCACCTGCACGTTCCCCTCCAAGTCACACACCATCCCGACTTGGAAATATATCGGCCGTTCCTTCATCGTCACTGGGTCAAAATCCTGGAACTCCCTTCCTAACAGCACTGTGGGAGAACCTTCACCACACGGACTGCAGCGGTTCAAGAAGGCGGCTCACCACCACCTTCTCAAGGGGCAATTAGGGATGGGCAATAAATGCCGGCCTCGCCAGCGACGCCCACATCCCATGAACAAATAAAAAAAAAGAGAATGTGTGAAAGAGAGAGAGAGAGAGATAGAGAATGTGTGAAAGAGAGAGAGAGATAGAGAGAATTTGTGAAAGAGAGAGAGAGAGAGAATGTGAGAGAGAGAGATAGAAAATGTGTGTGAGAGAGAGAAAGTGTGAAAGAGAGAGAGAGATAGAGAATGTGTAAGAGAGAGAGAGAATGTGTAAGAGAGAGAGAGAGAATGTGTAAAAGAGAGAGAGAGAATGTGTAAAAGAGAGAGAGATAGAGACTGTGTGAAAGAGAGAGATAGAGAATGTGTGAAAGAGAGAGAGAGAGAGAATGTGTGAAAGAGAGAGATAGAGAATGTGTGAAAGAGGGAGAGAGAGAGAATGTGTGAAAGAGAGAGAGAGAGAGAGAGAGAATGTGTGAAAGAGAGAGAGAGAGAATGTGTGAAAGAGAGAGAGAATGTGTGAAAGAGAGAGAGAGAGAGAATGTGTGAAAGAGAGAGAGAGAGATAGAATGTGTGAAAGAGAGACAAAGAGAGAATGTGTGAAAGAGAGAGAGAATGTGTGAAAGAGAGAGAGAGAGAGAATGTGTGAAAGAGAGAGAGAATGTGTGAAAGAGAGAGAGAGAGAGAATGTGTGAAAGAGAGAGAGAGAGAGAGAATGTGTGAAAGAGGGAGAGGAGGGTGTGTGAGAGACACTGAGACAGAGACGATTCCATGTGTGAGAGGGAAACAGGAAATCAGTGAGAAAGAGAAACCAGGGAGAGTGTGTGAGAGAGAGAGGGAGAGGGAGAATCAGTCAGAGCCTTCAGTCCGGGCTTTAAGGAAGATTGATGCTAAATGGACGAGTGCTGGCAGTCAGCCTCTGTCTGTCTCTTCCGTTCCATTAAGCCTGACATGCAGAGGTTGGGAGGGGAAGGAATTGCCAGACGGGGCTGTGACCAGATCAATCAGCACTGAGTGCAGGAAGACGGACTTCCAATTAAACTGCACCTTATCCTGTCGAAACCTTTCACATCCCGCAAAGTACATTGGAACACAATCACTGCTGGTTTGGTGACCGAGTCACACAGCAAGATCCCAGTGCAAGGAATCACAAGGCGAACCCATTTTATTTTTGGGGTGAGTGTTGGTCGAGGGATAAATATCGGCCCCAGGACCCCGGGGAGAACTCTTCCTCCCTCTGCTCTTCTTCCAATAGCGGCCATGGGATCTTTTACGTCCCGTCTGAGAGGGCAGACGGGGGCCTCGGTTTAACGTCTCATCCCGAAAGACGGCCCCTCCGACAGGGCGGCGCTCCCTCAGTACCGGCAACAGGGGAGTGTCGGGGCACTCACTGTAACACTCTGATATATCCCACACCCCTCACTGTAACACTCTGATATATCCCACACCCCTCACTGTAACACTCTGATATATCCCACACCCCTCACTGTAACACTCTGATATACCCCACACCCCTCACTGTAACACTCTGATATATCCCACACCCCTCACTGTAACACTCTGATATATCCCACACCCCTCACTGGAACACACTGATATACCCCACACCCCTCACTGTAACACTCTGATATATCCCACACCCCTCACTGTAACACTCTGATATACCCCACACCCCTCACTGTAACACTCTGATATATCCCACACCCCTCACTGTAACACTCTGATATACCCCACACCCCTCACTGTAACACTCTGATATATCCCACACCCCTCACTGTAACACTCTGATATATCCCACACCCCTCACTGTAACACACTGATATATCCCACACCCCTCACTGTAACACTCTGATATATCCCACACCCCCTCACTGTAACACTCTGATATACCCCACACCCCTCACTGTAACACTCTGATATATCCCACACCCCTCACTGTAACACTCTGATATATCCCACACCCCTCACTGTATCACTGTGATATACCCCACACCCCTCACTGTAACACTCTGATATATCCCACACCCCTCACTGTAACACTCTGATATATCCCACACCCCTCACTGTAACACTCTGATATACCCCACACCCCTCACTGTAACACTCTGATATACCCCACACCCCTCACTGTAACACTCTGATATATCCCACACCCCTCACTGTAACACTCTGATATATCCCACACCCCTCACTGTAACACTCTGATATACCCCACACCCCTCACTGTAACACTCTGATATATCCCACACCCCTCACTGTAACACTCTGATATATCCCACACCCCTCACTGTAACACTCTGATATATCCCACAGCCCTCACTGTAACACTCTGATATATCCCACACCCCTCACTGTAACACTCTGATATATCCCACACCCCTCACTGTAACACTCTGATATATCCCACACCCCTCACTGTAACACTCTGATATATCCCACACCCCTCACTGTAACACTCTGATATACCCCACACCCCTCACTGTAACACTCTGATATATCCCACACCCCTCACTGTAACACTCTGATATACCCCACACCCCTCACTGTAACACTCTGATATATCCCACACCCCTCACTGTAACACTCTGATATATCCCACACCCCTCACTGTAACACTCTGATATATCGCACACCCCTCACTGTAACACTCTGATATACCCCACACCCCTCACTGTAACACTCTGATATACCCCACACCCCTCACTGTAACACTCTGATATATCCCACACCCCTCACTGTAACACTCTGATATACCCCACACCCCTCACTGTAACACTCTGATATATCCCTCACCCCTCACTGTAACACTCTGATATATCCCACACCCCTCACTGTAACACTCTGATATATCCCACACCCCTCACTGTAACACTCTGATATACCCCTCACCCCTCACTGTAACACTCTGATATACCTCACACCCCTCACTGCAACACTCTGATATATCCCACACCCCTCACTGTAACACTCTGATATACCCCACACCCCTCACTGTAACACTCTGATATATCCCACACCCCTCACTGTAACACTCTGATATATCCCACACCCCTCACTGTAACACTCTGATATATCCCACACCCCTCACTGTAACACTCTGATATATCCCACACCCCTCACTGTAACACTCTGATATATCCCACACCCCTCACTGTAACACTCTGATATATCCCACAGCCCTCACTGTAACACTCTGATATATCCCACACCCCTCACTGTAACACTCTGATATACCCCACACCCCTCACTGTAACACTCTGATATATCCCACACCCCTCACTGTAACACTCTGATATACCCCACACCCCTCACTGTAACACTCTGATATACCCCACACCCCTCAGTGTAATACTCTGATATATCCCACACCCCTCACTGTAACACTCTGATATATCCCACATCCCTCACTGTAACACTCTGATATATCCCACACCCCTCACTGTAACACTCTGATATACCCCACACCCCTCACTGCAACACTCTGATATACCCCACACCCCTCACTGTAACACTCTGATATACCCCACACCCCTCACTGTAACACTCTGATATATCCCACACCCCTCACTGCAACAATCTGATATACCCCACACCCCTCACTGTAACACTCTGATATACCCCACACCCCTCACTGCAACACTCTGATATATCCCACACCCCTCACTGTAACACTCTGATATACCCCACACCCCTCACTGTAACACTCTGATATATCCCACACCCCTCACTGTAACACTCTGATATATCCCACACCCCTCACTGTAACACGGATATACCCCACACCCCTCACTGTAACACTCTGATATACCCCACACCCCTCACTGTAACACTCTGATATACCCCACACCCCTCACTGTAACACTCTGATATATCCCACACCCCTCACTGTAACACTCTGATATACCCCACACCCCTCACTGTAACACTCTGATATACCCCACACCCCTCACTGCAACACTCTGATATACCCCACACCCCTCACTGTAACACTCTGATATATCCCACACCCCTCACTGTAACACTCTGATATATCCCACACCCCTCACTGTAACACTCTGATATACCCCACACCCCTCACTGTAACACTCTGATATACCCCACACCCCTCACTGCAACACTCTGATATACCCCACACCCCTCACTGTAACACTCTGATATATCCCACACCCCTCACTGTAACACTCTGATATACCCCACACCCCTCACTGTAACACTCTGATATACCCCACACCCCTCACTGCAACACTCTGATATACCCCACACCCCTCACTGTAACACTCTGATATATCCCACACCCCTCACTGTAACACTCTGATATATCCCACACCCCTCACTGTAACACTCTGATATATCCCACACCCCTCACTGTAACACTCTGATATACCCCACACCCCTCACTGTAACACTCTGATATATCCCACACCCCTCACTGTAACACTCTGATATATCCCACACCCCTCACTGTAACACTCTGATATATCCCACACCCCTCACTGTAACACTCTGATATATCCCACACCCCTCACTGTAACACTCTGATATACCCCACACCCCTCACTGTAACACTCTGATATATCCCACACCCCTCACTGTAACACTCTGATATACCCCACAACCTTCAGTGTTTGATGGGACAGTGTAGAGGGAGCTTTACTCTGTATCTAACCCTGTACCTGCCCTGGGAGTGTTTGATGGGACAGTGTAGAGGGAGCTTTACTCTGTATCTAACCCTGTACCTGCCCTGGGAGTGTTTGATGGGACAGTGTAGAGGGAGCTTTACTCTGTATCTAACCCTGTACCTGCCCTGGGAGTGTTTGATGGGACAGTGTAGAGGGAGCTTTACTCTGTATCTAACCCTGTACCTGCCCTGGGAGTGTTTGATGGGACAGTGTAGAGGGAGCTTTACTCTGTATCTAACCCTGTACCTGCCCTGGGAGTGTTTGATGGGACAGTGTAGAGGGAGCTTTACTCTGTATCTAACCCTGTCCCTGCCCTGGGAGTGTTTGATGGGACAGTGTAGAGGGAGCTTTACTCTGTATCTAACCCTGTACCTGCCCTGGGAGTGTTTGATGCTCACACTTGATGTTCTACTCACCACCTCTCCCTTCGTGTTTTTTCTTCTCTTCCTTCTCCTCTGATGTGCAGTCACCTCCCTACCTCAGCCAGGAGACCCAGGCTCCGGCCCCAGCCCAGTCCCAGGCCCTACCAACAAGGGATCCAAGCGAGCGGCCTCCCTGTACGTCAACGGAGGCACCGCGTCGAGCTGCGTCCAGAGCGTGCCCGGGTCGCTCCCACCTCCGCCGCCCGTCTGCAAGTCGCCGGGCGCCCGGCCGGAGAAGATGCATCTGAGCTCGACCCCGTCTGTCTGCACCGGCGGCAGCTACAAGTCGGCAGCCTCCCAGATCCCGGCCGCTGCCAGCGACGGTGAGTTACCGCGGCCCCCCGCCCCATCACTTTGCCTCGACCGTCGGCCGACGGGGACTTCCAACCCGGGACGGCGCTGGGTCTCGAGCCCCCTGCTCCATGGGCCCATAATCTAAGGCCGGCCCCTCCCAGAGCAGCGCCGGGGGAGCGCGGTAATGGCGGATGTCAGACAGAAGGCTCTTGATAAAGTGCCACATGAGAGGCTTCTTGCAAAATGAAAAATTAAGGCTCACCAGATGAAATTTGCCCGGCTGGAGGATGGGGTAAGCGGCTGATGACAGAGAGTAGTGTTAAATGGCGGGTAAAGAAGTTTCTCCTGAATTCCCCGATTGGATTTGTTTGTGACTCTCTATTATTGATGGCCCGTCACCCACCAACCCGTCCACCGCCCCACCCCCCCCCCCGAGGGAACTCCCTTCTCTTCCAAAATCAAAGTGATCTAGACACAAGTACAAGGTAAATTTGCCGACGTTGTCAAATTAGGGGCCATGAGCAAGAGAATACGGGCACGGTTTGACGCCAAGAAATGGGAAGTCGGACGTTTTGGGAGAGTTAGCGAGGGGGAGTCTCGATGGGAAAATGCTTTAGGTTGTGGAGGGACAGAGTGCGGTGTGGAGTAGCAGAAGGATCCGCAGGCAGATTAACAGCCTGACAGGCCACGTTGTGGACCCTCCCCCCATGGCCGTAGCCATCTCTGTCCCAGCCGATAGCAGGGGGAGGGCGGGGGGTTAGTCCCACAGGGCGGGAGGGTTTTATGGTCCGGAGTTGCGGTCTCCGGGAGGTGGGGCTCGATCCTGACTCCGAATCCAGCGGGGGTTGGTCATCGGGGGGCTCAGTCATTAGGGGGTTCAGGGGGTCAGTCGTCGGGGTCAGGGGTCAATTCGGGGGTCGGAGATCGTAGGGGAGGGGGCGTGGTCCGCTGCAGCTAGGCCCGTTGAGCCTGGGGAGGTCACTCCCGCTCCTCTGGCTGTGCTTTTAAGGCACGGACCTGCAGTTCTGAGCCTTCTCGCCTCCTCTCACATGGCGTGAGGGAGTAGGCTCCAGAATCCCGGTCCCCAGGGGTTAAAAGCAAACAAAAAAACGTTAAAAATGGAGGCCCGCAGCCTCCTAGAAAGCATTCACTGACCGACCCGCCTCCGAAGAGCTAGTCAATCGCCTGCCCCTCGTCCCGCCTCCTTGAAAACCGGAAGTGGGCGACTTGGGGGGCGGGTTTTAGATTTAAACATTTTTTACTGTCCCCGGCTCGCTGCCAACCCATGTTTGTCCCATTTAAAATCACGTCCAAAAGCAAGGAAGTTGTGCTAAACCTTTATAAAACACTGGTTGGAGTATTGTGTCCAATTCTGGGCACCGCACTTTAGGAAGGATGTGAAGGCCTCGGAGAGGGTGCAGAGGAGATTTGCCAGAATGGTTCCAGGGATGAGGGACTCCAGTTATGTGGATAGACTGGAGAATCTGGGATTGTTCTCCTCAGAGCAGAGAAGGTTAAGGGGAGATTTGATCGAGGGGTTCAAAATCAGGAAGGGTTTTGATGGAGTAAATAAGGAGAAACCGTTTCCAGTGGGCAGGAGGGTCGGTGACCAAAGGACACGGATTTAAGATAATCGGGAAAAGACCCAGAGGGGGAGATGAGGAGATATTTTTTACGCAGCGAGTTGTTCTGATCTGGAATTCACTGCCTGAAAGGGAATAACTTTCGAAAGGGAATTGGATAAATACTTGAAGGGGAAAAATTTGCAGGGCTAAAGGGAAAGTAGGACGAATTGGATAGATCTTTCCTCAGCGGCAGTACAGGCACAATGGGCCGAATGGCCTTTAACACAAGGGGCGACTGAGGCAGAGGCTGTAACATCTCAAAGGAATGGACGGAGGTTTGGAAGGAAAGAATCAGGAAAGTTACAGGGAAATTGGACAAGAGAAGAGAGCTCCCATGAAGAGCTAGCCCAGGCACAATGGGCAGAACGGCCTCCTTCTGTGCTGCATTGTCTGCGACAGTCGGAGGTGCCGTCTTTCAGATGAGACTTTAAACCGAGGCCCTTAGTGCCTTTCTGGTGGACGTTAAAGACGCCAGAATGGATATCTGTACACTGACTGGTGTCTCTCAGTCCCTCTCTCTCAGGGAGATATCTGTACACTGACTGGTGTCTCTCAGTCCCCTCTCCCTCAGGGAGATATCTGTACACTGACTGGTGTCTCTCAGTCCCTCTCTCTCAGGGAGATATCTGTACACTGACTGGTGTCTCTCAGTCCCTCTCTCTCAGGGAGATATCTGTACACGGACTGGTGTCTCTCAGTCCCTCTCTCTCAGGGAGATATCTGTACACTGACTGGTGTCTCTCAGTCCCTCTCTCTCAGGGAGATATCTGTACACTGACTGGTGTCTCTCAGTCCCTCTCTCTCGGGGAGATATCTGTACACTGACTGGTGTCTCTCAGTCCCCTCTCTCTCAGGGTGATATCTGTACACTGACTGGTGTCTCTCAGTCCCCTCTCTCTCAGGGAGATATCTGTACACTGACTGGTGTCTCTCAGTCCCTCTCTCTCAGGGAGATATCTGTACACTGACTGGTGTCTCTCAGTCCCCTCTCTCTCAGGGAGATATCTGTACACTGACTGGTGTCTCTCAGTCCCCTCTCCCTCAGGGAGATATCTGTACACTGACTGGTGTCTCTCAGTCCCCTCTCCCTCAGGGAGATATCTGTACACTGACTGGTGTCTCCCAGTCCCCTCTCTCTCAGGGAGATATCTGTACACTGACTGGTGTCTCTCAGTCCCTCTCTCTCAGGGAGATATCTGTACACTGACTGGTGTCTCTCAGTCCCTCTCCCTCAGGGAGATATCTGTACACGGACTGGTGTCTCTCAGTCCCCTCTCTCTCAGGGAGATATCTGTACACTGACTGGTGTCTCTCAGTCCCCTCTCTCTCAGGGAGATATCTGTACAGTGATTGGGTCTCTCAGTCCCTCTCTCTCAGGGAGATATCTGTACACTGACTGGTGTCTCTCAGTCCCCTCTCTCTCAGGGAGATATCTGTACACTGACTGGTGTCTCTCAGTCCCTCTCTCCCTCAGGGAGATATCTGTACACTGACTGGTGTCTCTCAGTCCCCTCTCTCTCAGGGAGATATCTGTACACTGACTGGTGTCTCTCAGTCCCCTCTCTCTCAGGGAGATATCTGTACACTGACTGGTGTCTCTCAGTCCCTCTCTCTCAGGGAGATATCTGTACACTGACTGGTGTCTCTCAGTCCCCTCTCTCTCAGGGAGATATCTGTACACTGACTGGTGTCTCTCAGTCCCTCTCTCTCAGGGAGATATCTGTACACTGACTGGTGTCTCTCAGTCCCCTCTCTCTCAGGGAGATATCTGTACACTGACTGGTGTCTCTCAGTCCCCTCTCTCTCAGGGTGATATCTGTACACTGACTGGTGTCTCTCAGTCCCCTCTCTCTCAGGGAGATATCTGTACACTGA
The DNA here is from genome assembly GCF_035084215.1 of Heptranchias perlo. Taxonomy (NCBI): domain Eukaryota; kingdom Metazoa; phylum Chordata; class Chondrichthyes; order Hexanchiformes; family Hexanchidae; genus Heptranchias; species Heptranchias perlo. The sequence goes on from NW_027139504.1 coordinate 123,209, forward strand.
CTGGTGTCTCTCAGTCTCCTCTCTCTCAGGGTGATATCTGTACACTGACTGGTGTCTCTCAGTCCCTCTCTCCCTCAGGGAGATATCTGTACACTGACTGGTGTCTCTCAGTCCCTCTCTCCATCAGGGAGATATCTGTACACGGACTGGTGTCTCTCAGTCCCTCTCTCTCAGGGAGATATCTGTACACTGACTGGTGTCTCTCAGTCCCCTCTCTCAGGGAGATATCTGTACACTGACTGGTGTCTCTCAGTCCCTCTCCCTCAGGGTGATATCTGTACACTGACTGGTGTCTCTCAGTCCCTCTCTCTCAGGGAGATATCTGTACACTGACTGGTGTCTCTCAGTCCCCTCTCTCATGGAGATATCTGTACACTGACTGGTGTCTCTCAGTCCCCTCTCTCTCAGGGAGATATCTGTACACTGACTGGTGTCTCTCAGTCCCCTCTCCCTCAGGGAGATATCTGTACAGTGATTGGGTCTCTCAGTCCCTCTCTCTCAGGGAGATATCTGTACATGGACTGGTGTCTCTCAGTCCCTCTCTCTCAGGGAGATATCTGTACACTGACTGGTGTCTCTCAGTCCCTCTCTCTCAGGGTGATATCTGTACACTGACTGGTGTCTCTCAGTCCCTCTCTCCATCAGGGAGATATCTGTACACTGACTGGTGTCTCTCAGTCCCTCTCTCCCTCAGGGAGATATCTGTACACTGACTGGTGTCTCTCAGTCCCTCTCTCCATCAGGGAGATATCTGTACATGGACTGGTGTCTCTCAGTCCCTCTCTCTCAGGGAGATATCTGTACACTGACTGGTGTCTCTCAGTCCCTCTCCCTCAGGGTGATATCTGTACACTGACTGGTGTCTCTCAGTCCCTCTCTCTCAGGGAGATATCTGTACACTGACTGGTGTCTCTCAGTCCCTCTCTCTCAGGGTGATATCTGTACACTGACTGGTGTCTCTCAGTCCCTCTCTCTCAGGGAAATATCTGTACACTGACTGGTGTCTCTCAGTCCCTCTCTCTCAGGGAGATATCTGTACACTGACTGGTGTCTCTCAGTCCCCTCTCCCTCAGGGTGATATCTGTACACTGACTGGTGTCTCTCAGTCCCTCTCTCCCTCAGGGAGATATCTGTACACTGACTGGTGTCTCTCAGTCCCTCTCTCTCAGGGTGATATCTGTACACTGACTGGTGTCTCTCAGTCCCTCTCTCTCAGGGAGATATCTGTACACTGACTGGTGTCTCTCAGTCCCTCTCTCTCAGGGAGATATCTGTACACTGACTGGTGTCTCTCAGTCCCTCTCTCTCAGGGAGATATCTGTACACTGACTGGTGTCTCTCAGTCCCTCTCCCTCAGGGAGATATCTGTACACTGACTGGTGTCTCTCAGTCCCTCTCCCTCAGGGAGATATCTGTACACTGACTGGTGTCTCTCAGTCCCTCTCCCTCAGGGAGATATCTGTACACTGACTGGTGTCTCTCAGTCCCTCTCTCTCAGGGAGATATCTGTACACTGACTGGTGTCTCTCAGTCCCTCTCCCTCAGGGAGATATCTGTACACTGACTGGTGTCTCTTAGTCCCTCTCTCTCAGGGAGATATCTGTACACTGACTGGTGTCTCTCAGTCCCTCTCCCTCAGGGAGATATCTGTGCACTGACTGGTGTCTCTCAGTCCCCTCTCCCTCAGGGAGATATCTGTACACTGACTGGTGTCTCTCAGTCCCCTCTCTCTCAGGGAGATATCTGTACACTGACTGGGATCTCTCAGTCCCCTCTCCCTCAGGGAGATATCTGTACACTGACTGGTGTCTCTCAGTCCCTCTCTCTCAGGGAGATATCTGTACACTGACTGGTGTCTCTCAGTCCCCTCTCCCTCAGGGAGATATCTGTACACTGACTGGTGTCTCTCAGTCCCCTCTCTCTCAAAGCGGGGTCTTTGATATGACAGTCAATACTCAGCAACTCAAACCAAAAATGCATGAGTTTGAGACAGAGGCAAATGAGGCATAACAAGATTGAAGTTCTCACAATTGTTTTGCACTTGGAATAAGGCCGACCTTTGACCCACCTCTGATGGACCGTGGAAACTATGCAGGCAGCTTGTTTAAAGTATTTAGAGTTTCGGCCCTCACCCCCCCCTGCCTCTAACCCTGTTTTCTCTCAATACCTGTTGGGGATACGCTGTTTTTGAACAGAAACAAGCTCGTTTCGTCTCCTGAGCCAGGCGCACATCTGCGCGGGAGGAAGCCTGGGGCCTGGGCCTGGACAGGAAGGTTTAGTTGCCAGGAAACCAAGGTTTATTTGGGGGCTTATGTCATCTGGTTGGCTCTCGCCCAACAGAGAGCTCAAAGCACATCTCCCAGGCTCCCTCTGCATGGTTACCCCAGAGCACTGGATTCTGGGAGCGTGCAGCTGGATTTGGAGACTGGTTCAATGTAGGCCTCGGGCCTATAGCTGTGAGGTGGCCCATCTCCGCACTTATCTGTTGCTGAAACCCTCATCTGTGCCTCTGTCCCCTCCAGACTCTTCTATTCCAATGCTCCCCTGTCCGGCCTCCCACCTTTCACCCTGCGTAAACTCCAGCTCATCCAAAACTCTGCCCGCCCCCCCTCCCCGTATCCTAACTCGCACCGAGTCCCGTTCACCCATCACCCCGATGTGCTCGCTGACCTACATCGGCTCCCGGTCCTGCAACGCCTCGATTTTAAAATTCTCATCCTCGTGTTCAAATCCCTCCATGGCCCTCGCCCCCCCCTCACTATCTCTGTGACCTCCTCCAGCCCTGACAACCCTCCGAGATCTCTGCGCTCCTCCAATTCTGGCCTCTTGCGCATCCCCGCCGATTTCCATCGCTCCACCATTGGCGGCCGTGCCTTCAGCCGCCTCGGCCCTAAGCTCTGGAATTCCCTCCCTAAACCTCTCCGCCTCTCTCTCTCCTCCTTTAAGACGCTCCTTAAAACCTCCCTCTTTGACCGAGCTTTTGGTCACCTGTCCTAACATCTCCTTATGTGCCTCGGTGTCAAATTTTGTCTGATTTACGCTCCTGGGAAGAACCCTGGGACATTTTACTACGTTAAAGGTGCTATATTTCTGTAATTTCCTGGGTTGTCAAAATGTCAAGGAGCAGGGAAATGGATGAGGCCTCTCTCACCTCTCGCTAGAGGCCCAAATAGTCAACCATGGACTTGGAGGGAGAGGTTACTGAGTAAGAAGATGGGACACAGAATCACAGGAAGGGTGTCTGTGCCTTGACAGGGGGAGCCAAGGAATATCCCGGGATTTCAATTGGAGCAGAGGTGAAACAGGTGGGGTCTGTTTTCCCCGGGAGAGGAGACCGAGGGGATCGAACCGAAGTTTTCGGGATTGGGAGGGGGGTTGGGTAAATCTGATCTGGGGTGGATTGTTCAAATCTCGCAGTGGGGAGTTGGAGGGGGGGGGCGGGGGTCGCAGGGTGAAAATGAGGGGATTGGGAGCGGGAAGGGATGTTCTGGAGAACGTTCTCACCCAAAGGGAAAGTTAATGGGCAAGAGGCAATGAAGTGGGCGGTGTAAATGAGGTCAAAGGGCAAATTGATGGGATTCTGAAGAGAGAGAGAGAGAAGGAGGATTGAGGGATATGGGGAGAAGGTGGGTGGGTGGGATTGAGAGATATGGGGAGAAGGTGGGCAGGTGGGATTGAGGGATATGGGGAGAAGGTGGGCAGGTGGGATTGAGGGATATGGGGAGAAGGTGGGTCAGTGGGATTGAGGGATATGGGGAGAAGGTGGGCAGGTGGGATTGAGGGATATGGGGAGAAGGTGGGTCAGTGGGATTGAGGGATATGGGGAGAAGGTGGGCAGGTGGGATTGAGGGATATGGGGAGAAGGTGGGCAGGTGGGATTGAGGGATATGGGGAGAAGGTGGGCGGGTGGGATTGAGGGATATGGGGAGAAGGTGGGCACGTGGGATTGAGGGATATGGGGAGAAGGTGGGCAGGTGGGATTGAGGGATATGGGGAGAAGGTGGGCAGGTGGGATTGCGGGATATGGGGAGAAGGTGGGTCGTGGGATTGAGGGATCTGGGGAGAAGGTGGGCAGGTGCGATTGAGGGATATGGGGAGAAGGTGGGCAGGTGGGATTGAGGGATATGGGGAGAAGGTGGGATTGAGGGATATGGGGAGAAGGTGGGTAGGTGGGATTGAGGGATATGGGGATAAGGTGGGTCGGTGGGATTGAGGGATATGGGGAGAAGGTGGGTAGGTGGGATTGAGGGATATGGGGAGAAGGTGGGTAGGTGGGATTGAGGGATATGGGGAGAAGGTGGGTAGGTGGGATTGAGGGATACGGGGAGGTGGGATTGAGGGATATGGGGAGAAGGTGGGTAGGTGGGATTGAGGGATATGGGGAGGTGGGATTGAGGGATATGGGGAGAAGGTGGGTCAGTGGGATTGAGGGATATGGGGAGAAGGTGGGTAGGTGGGATTGAGGGATACGGGGGAGAAGGTGGGTCGGTGAGATTGGGGGATACGGGGAGAAGGTGGGTCGGTGGGATTGAGGGATATGGAGAGAAGGTGGGTCGGTGGGATTGAGGAGTATGGGGAGAAGGTGGGATTGAGGGATATGAGGAGAAGGTGGGTGGGTGGGATTGAGGGATACGGGGGAGAAGGTGGGTAGGTGGGATTGGGGGATTTGGGGAGAAGGTGGGTCGGTGGGATTGAGGGATATGGGGAGAAGGTGGGTAGGTGGGATTGAGGGATATGGGGAGAAGGTGGGTCGGTGGGATTGAGGAATATGGGGAGAAGGTGGGTAGGTGGGATTGAGGGATATGGGGAGAAGGTGGGTCGGTGGGATTGAGGGATATGGGGAGAAGGTGGGTAGGTGGGATTGAGGGATATGGGGAGAAGGTGGGTCGGTGGGATTGAGGAATATGGGGAGAAGGTGGGTAGGTGGGATTGAGGAATATGGGGAGAAGGTGGGTAGGTGGGATTGGGGGATTTGGGGAGAAGGTGGGTCGGTGGGATTGAGGGATACGGGGAGAAGGTGGGATTGAGGGATATGGGGAGAAGGTGGGTTGGTGGGATTGAGGGATACGGGGAGAAGGTGGGTCGGTGGGATTGAGGGATATGGGGAGAAGGCGGGTAGGTGGGATTGAGGGATACGGGGAGAAGGTGGGTCGGTGGGATTGAGGGATATGGGGAGAAGGTGGGTAGGTGGGATTGAGGGATACGGGGAGAAGGTGGGATTTGAGGGATTATGGGGAGAAGGTGGGTGGGTGGGATTGAGGGATATGGGGAGAAGTAGGTGGGTGGGATTGAGGGATATGGGGAGAAGTTGGGTAGGTGGGATTGAGGGATACGGGGAGAAGGTGGGTCGGTGGGATTGAGGGATACGGGGAGAAGGTGGGTCGGTGGGATTGAGGGATATGGGGAGAAGGTGGGTAGGTGGGATTGAGGGATATGGGGAGAAGGTGGGTAGGTAGGATTGAGGGATACGGGGGAGAAGGTGGGTGGGTGGGATTGAGGAATATGGGGAGAAGGTGGGTAGGTGGGATTGAGGGATATGGGGAGAAGGTGGGTAGGTGGGATTGAGGGATATGGGGAGAAGGTGGGTAGGTGGGATTGAGGGATACGGGGGAGAAGGTGGGTAGGTGGGATTGAGGGATACGGGGGAGAAGGTGGGTCGGTGGGATTGAGGGATACGGGGAGAAGGTGGGTAGGTGGGATTGAGGGATACGGGGGAGAAGGTGGGTAGGTGGGATTGAGGGATATGGGGAGAAGGTGGGTCGGTGGGATTGAGGGATATGGGGAGAAGGTGGGTCGGTGGGATTGAGGGATACGGGGAGAAGGTGGGTAGGTGGGATTGAGGGATACGGGGAGAAGGTGGGTCGGTGGGATTGAGGGATATGGGGAGAAGGTGGGTGGGTGGGATTGAGGGATATGGGGAGGTGGGATTGAGGGATACGGGGAGAAGGTGGGATTTGAGGGATTAGGGGGAGAAGGTGGGTCGGTGGGATTGAGGGATATGGGGAGAAGGTGGGTAGGTGGGATTGAGGGATATGATGAGAAGGTGGGTAGGTGGGATTGAGAGATATGGGGAGAAGGTGGGTCGGTGGGATTGAGGGATATGGGGAGAAGGTGGGTCGGTGGGATTGAGGGATATGGGGAGAAGGTGGGTGGGTGGGATTGAGGGATATGGGGAGAAGGTGGGTAGGTGGGATTGAAGGGTATGGGGAGAAGGTGGGATTTGAGGGATTATGGGGAGAAGGTGGGTCGGTGGGATTGAGGGATATGGGGAGAAGGTGGGTTTTGAGGGATTATGGGGAGAAGGTGGGATTTGAGGGATTATGGGGAGTAGGTGGGTCCGTGGGATTGAGGGATACGGGGAGAAGGTGGGTCGGTGGGATTGAGGGATATGGGGAGAAGGCGGGTCGGTGGGATTGAGGGATATGGGGAGAAGGTGGGTAGGTGGGATTGAGGGATACGGGGAGAAGGTGGGTAGGTGGGATTGAGGGATACGGGGAGAAGGTGGGTAGGTGGGATTGAGGGATACGGGGAGAAGGTGGGTCGGTGGGATTGAGGGATATGCGGAGAAGGCGGGTTGGTGGGATTGTGGGATATGGGGAGAAGGTGGGATTTGAGGGATTATGGGGAGAAGGTGGGATTTGAGGGATAATGGGGAGAAGGTGGGTCGGTGGGATTGAGGGATACGGGGAGAAGGTGGGTAGGTGGGATTGAAGGGTATGGGGAGAAGTTGGGTGGGTGGGATTGAGGGATATGGGGAGAAGGTGGGTAGGTGGGATTGAGGGATATGGGGAGAAGGTGGGTAGGTGGGATTGAGGGATATGGGGAGAAGGTGGGATTGAGGGATATGGGGAGAAGGTGGGTCGGTGGGATTGCGGGATATGGGGAGAAGGTGGGTAGGTGGGATTGAGGGATATGGGGAGAAGGTGGGATTGAGGGATATGGGGAGAAGGTGGGTGGGTGGGATTGAGGGATATGGGGAGAAGGCGGGATTTGAGGGATATGGTGAGAAGGTGGGTCGGTGGGATTGAGGGATATGGGGAGAAGGTGGGATTGAGGGATATGGGGAGAAGGTGGGTCGGTGGGATTGCGGGATATGGGGAGAAGGTGGGATTGAGGGATATGGGGAGAAGGTGGGTGGGTGGGATTGAGGGATATGGGGAGAAGGTGGGATTGAGGGATATGGGGAGAAGGTGGGTCGGTGGGATTGCGGGATATGGGGAGAAGGTGGGATTGAGGGATATGGGGAGAAGGTGGGTGGGTGGGATTGAGGGATATGGGGAGAAGGTGGGATTGAGGGATATGGGGAGAAGGTGGGTCGGTGGGATTGCGGGATATGGGGAGAAGGTGGGATTGAGGGATATGGGGAGAAGGTGGGTCGGTGGGATTGAGGGATATGGGGAGAAGGCGGGATTTGAGGGATATGGGGAGAAGGTGGGTCGGTGGGATTGAGGGATATGGGGAGAAGGTGGGATTGAGGGATATGGGGAGAAGGTGGGTAGGTGGGATTGAGGGATATGGGGAGAAGGCGGGATTTGAGGGATATGGGGAGAAGGTGGGTCGGTGGGATTGAGGGATATGGGGAGAAGGTGCGATTGAGGGATATGGGGAGAAGGTGGGTAGGTGGGATTGAGGGATATGGGGAGAAGGTGGGTCGGTGGGATTGCGGGATATGGGGAGAAGGTGGGATTGAGGGATATGGGGAGAAGGTGAGTAGGTGGGATTGAGGGATATGGGGAGAAGGTGAGTAGGTGGGATTGAGGGATATGTGAAGAAGGTGAGTAGGTGGGATTGAGGGATATGGGAAGAAGGTGAGTAGGTGGGATTGAGGGATATGGGGAGAAGGTGAGTAGGTGGGATTGAGGGATATGGGAAGAAGGTGAGTAGGTGGGATTGAGGGATATGGGGAGAAGGTGAGTAGGTGGGATTGAGGGATATGGGAAGAAGGTGAGTAGGTGGGACTGAGGGATATGGGAAGAAGGTGAGTAGGTGGGATTGAGGAATATGGGGAGAAGGTGAGTAGGTGGGATTTGAGGGATATGGGGAGAAGGTGGGTAGGTGGGATTGAGGGATATGGGGAGAAGGTGGGTAGGTGGGACTTGAGGGATATGGGGAGAAGGTGGGTAGGTGGGATTGAGGGATATGGGGAGAAGGTGGGTCGGTGGGATTGAGGGATACGGGGAGAAGGTGAGTAGGTGGGATTGAGGGATATGGGAAGAAGGTGAGTAGGTGGGATTGAGGGATATGGGGAGAAGGTGAGTAGGTGGGATTGAGGGATATGGGAAGAAGGTGAGTAGGTGGGACTGAGGGATATGGGAAGAAGGTGAGTAGGTGGGATTCAGGGATATGGGGAGAAGGTGGGTAGGTGGGATTTGAGGGATATGGGGAGAAGGTGGGTAGGTGGGATTGAGGGATATGGGGAGAAGGTGGGTCGGTGGGATTGAGGGATATGGGGAGAAGGTGAGTAGGTGGGACTGAGGGATATGGGAAGAAGGTGAGTAGGTGGGATTGAGGGATATGGGGAGAAGGTGGGATTTGAGGGATATGGGGAGAAGGTGAGTAGGTGGGACTGAGGGATATGAGGAGAAGATGAGTAGGTGGGATTGAGGGATATGGGAAGAAGGTGAGTAGGTGGGATTGAGGGATATGGGGAGAAGGTGGGTAGGTTGGATTTGAGGGATATGGGGAGAAGGTGGGATTTGAGGGATATGGGGAGAAGGTGGGTCGGTGAGATTGAGGGATATGGGGAGAAGGTGGGTCGGTGGGATTGAGGGATACGGGGAGAAGGTGGGTCGGTGAGATTGAGGGATATGGGGAGAAGGTGGGTCGGTGGGATTGAGGGATATGGGGAGAAGGTGGGTAGGTGGGATTGAGGGATATGGGGAGAAGGTGGGTCGGTGGGATTGAGGGATATGGGGAGAAGGTGGGTAGGTGGGATTGAGGGATATGGGGAGAAGGTGGGTCGGTGGGATTGAGGGATATGGGGAGAAGGTGAGTAGGTGGGATTGAGGGATATGGGGAGAAGGTGGGTAGGTGGGATTGAGGGATATGGGGAGAAGGTGGGTCGGTGGGATTGAGGGATATGGGGAGAAGGTGAGTAGGTGGGATTGAGGGATATGGGGAGAAGGTGGGTCGGTGGGATTGAGGGATATGGGGAGAAGGTGGGTAGGTGGGACTGAGGGATATGGGGAGAAGGTGAGTAGGTGGGATTTGAGGGATATGGGGAGAAGGTGGGGGTGGGATTGAGGGATATGGAGAGAAGGTGGGTAGGTGGGACTGAGGGATATGGGGAGAAGGTGGGTAGGTGGGACTGAGGGATATGGGGAGAAGGTGAGTAGGTGGGATTTGAGGGATATGGGGAGAAGGTGGGTAGGTGGGACTGAGGGATATGGGGAGAAGGTGAGTAGGTGGGATTTGAGGGATATGGGGAGAAGGTGGGTAGGTGGGACTGAGGGATATGGGGAGAAGGTGAGTCGGTGGGATTGAGGGATATGGGGAGAAGGTGGGTCGGTGGGATTGAGGGATATGGGTAGAAGGTGAGTAGGTGGGACTGAGGGATATGGGGAGAAGGTGAGTAGGTGGGATTGAGGGATATGGGGAGAAGGTGGGTCGGTGGGACTGAGGGATATGGGGAGAAGGTGGGTAGGTGGGACTGAGGGATATGGGGATAAGGTGAGTAGGTGGGATTTGAGGGATATGGGGAGAAGGTGGGTAGGTGGGACTGAGGGATATGGGGAGAAGTTGAGTAGGTGGGATTTGAGGGATATGGGGAGAAGGTGGGTAGGTGGGACTGAGGGATATGGGGAGAAGGTGAGTAGGTGGGATTGAGGGATATGGGGAGAAGGTGGGTCGGTGGGATTGAGGGATATGGGGAGAAGGTGAGTCGGTGGGACTGAGGGATATGGGGAGAAGGTGGGTCGGTGGGACTGAGGGATATGGGGAGAAGGTGGGTCGGTGGGACTGAGGGATATGGGGAGAAGGTGGGTCGGTGGGACTGAGGGCGTGCCACCGGACTGGCTGAGGTGGGCTTTAACTGCACTAACTGCTCTCTCTCTCTCTCTCTCTGCTCTGCTTCTCCATTCCTCCTCTCCTGTCCTCCTCCCTGCCTCTCCCTCAGACGTCTGTGCCACGCTGCTGCTCAGCTGCCTCTTCTGCCAGTTCTCCGACTGCTGCCAGCTGCTCCCCGCCCTGTGCCTGGACTGGCTCTGCTGCTGCCTGTGCCTGCCGTGCCAGGCCTGGGGCGCCCACCAGCGGGACAGGGTGTGCGACTGCCGGTGCGGCTGCCAGGCCGACTACTCCGTGTTCGACGCATGCCAGCAGACCAGCGAGTGTCTAGACCTGGCCCTGGAGATCTCCGAGCTCTGCTGTCACTGAGTAACTGCTCCGACTGACTAACTAACAGCGGGGAGCGGGGAGAGAGGGGGGAGGGAGAAAGACCAGCGAGAGGTGGAGCAATGGACGTGGTTGTCGAATTGTAGGGCGCAAAAACAGGCCCTTCGGCCCATCATGCCTGTAACACTCTCTGATATATCCCACACCCCTCACTGTAACACTCTGATATATCCCACACCCCTCACTGTAACACTCTGATATATCCCACACCCCTCACTGTAACACTCTGATATACCCCACACCCCTCACTGTAACACTCGGATATATCCCACACCCCTCACTGTAACACTCTGATATATCCCACACCCCTCACTGTAACACTCTGATATATCCCACACCCCTCACTGTAACACTCTGATATACCCCACACCCCTCACTGTAACACTCTGATATATCCCACACCCCTCACTGTAACACTCTGATATATCCCACACCCCTCACTGTAACACTCTGATATACCCCACACCCCTCACTGTAACACTCTGATATATCCCACACCCCTCACTGTAACACTCTGATATATCCCACACACCTCACTGTAACACTCTGATATATCCCACACCCCTCACTGTAACACTCTGATATACCCCACACCCCTCACTGTAACACTCTGATATATCCCACACACCTCACTGTAACACTCTGATATATCCCACACCCCTCACTGTAACACTCTGATATACCCCACACCCCTCACTGTAACACTCGGATATATCCCACACCCCTCACTGTAACACTCTGATATATCCCACACCCCTCACTGTAACACTCTGATATACCCCACACCCCTCACTGTAACACTCTGATATATCCCACACCACTCACTGTAACACTCTGATATACCCCACACCCCTCACTGTAACACTCTGATATATCCCACACCCCTCACTGTAACACTCTGATATATCCCACACCCCTCACTGCAACACTCTGATATATCCCACACCCCTCACTGTAACACTCTGATATATCCCACACCCCTCACCGTAACACTCTGATATACCCCACACCCCTCACTGTAACACTCTGATATATCCCACACCCCTCACTGTAACACTCTGATATATCCCACACCCCTCACTGTAACACTCTGATATACCCCACACCCCTCACTGTAACACTCTGATATATCCCACACCCCTCACTGTAACACGCTGATATATCCCACACCTCTCACTGTAACACTCTGATATACCCCACACCCCTCACTGTAACACTCTGATATATCCCACACCCCTCACTGTAACACTCTGATATATCCCACACCCCTCACTGTAACACTCTGATATACCCCACACCCCTCACTGTAACACTCTGATATACCCCACACCCCTCACTGTAACACTCTGATATATCCCACACTCCTCACTGGAACACTCTGATATATCCCACACTCCTCACTGGAACACTCTGATATACCCCACACCCCTCACTGTAACACTCTGATATATCCCACACCCCTCACTGTAACACTCTGATATAACCCACACCCCTCACTGTAACACTCTGATATATCCCACACCCCTCACTGTAACACTCTGATATATCCCACACCCCTCACTGTAACACTCTGATATATCCCACACCCCTCACTGTAACACTCTGATATACCCCACACCCCTCACTGTAACACTCTGATATATCCCACACCCCTCACTGTAACACTCTGATATACCCCACACCCCTCACTGTAACACTCTGATATATCCCACACCCCTCACTGTAACACTCTGATATACCCCACACCCCTCACTGTAACACTCTGATATACCCCACACCCCTCACTGTAACACTCTGATATATCCCACACCCCTCACTGTAACACTCTGATATACCCCACACCCCTCACTGTAACACTCTGATATATCGCACACCCCTCACCGTAACACTCTGATATATCCCACACCCCTCACTGTAACACTCTGATATATCCCACACCCCTCACTGTAACACTCTGATATATCCCACACCCCTCACTGTAACACTCTGATATACCCCACACCCCTCACTGTAACACTCTGATATACCCCACACCCCTCACTGTAACACTCTGATATATCCCACACCCCTCACTGTAACACTCTGATATATCCCACACCCCTCACTGTAACACTCTGATATATCCCACACCCCTCACTGTAACACTCTGATATATCCCACACCCCTCACTGTAACACTCTGATATATCCCACACCCCTCACTGTAACACTCTGATATACCCCACACCCCTCACTGTAACACTCTGATATATCCCACACCCCTCACTGTAACACTCTGATATATCCCACACCCCTCACTGTAACACTCTGATATACCCCACACCCCTCACTGTCATACTCTGATATATCCCACACCCCTCACTGTAACACTCCGATATACCCCACACCCCTCACTGTAACACTCTGATATACCCCACACCCCTCACTGTAACACTCTGATATACCCCACACCCCTCACTGTAACACTCTGATATACCCCACACCCCTTACTGTAACACTCTGATATATCCCACACCCCTCACTGTAACACTCTGATATATCCCACACCCCTCACTGTAACACTCTGATATATCCCACACCCCTCACTGTAACACTCTGATATATCCCACACCCCTCACTGTAACACTCTGACATATCCCACACCCCTCACTGTAACACTCTGATATATCCCACACCCCTCACTGTAACACTCTGATATATCCCACACCCCTCACTGTAACACTCTGATATATCCCACACCCCTCACTGTAACACTCTGATATACCCCACACCCCTCACTGTCACACTCTGATATACCCCACACCCCTCACTGTAACACTCTGATACACCCCACACCCCTCACTGTAACACTCTGATATATCCCACACCCCTCACTGTAACACTCTGATATATCCCACACCCCTCACTGTAACACTCTGATATATCCCACACCCCTCACTGTAACACTCTGATATACCCCACACCCCTCACTGTAACACTCTGATATACCCCACACCCCTCACTGTAACACTCTGATATATCCCACCCCCCTCACTGTAACACTCTGATATCCCCCACACCCCTCACTGTAACACTCTGATATACCCCACCCCCCTCACTGTAACACTCTGATATATCCCACACCCCTCACTGTAACACTCTGATATACCCCACACCCCTCACTGTAACACTCTGATATATCCCACCCCCCTCACTGTAACACTCTGATATCCCCCACACCCCTCACTGTAACACTCTGATATACCCCACGCCCCTCACTGTAACACTCTGATATATCCCACACCACTCACTGTAACACCCTGATATCCCCCACACCCCTCACTGTAACACTCTGATATACCCCACGCCCCTCACTGTAACACTCTGATATATCCCACACCCCACACTGTAACACTCTGATATATCCCACACCCCTCACTGTAACACTCTGATATATCCCACACCCCTCACTGTAACACTCTGATATATCCCACACCACTCACTGTAACACTCTGATATATCCCACACCACTCACTGTAACACTCTGATATATCCCACACCCCTCACTGTAACACTCTGATATACCCCACACCCCTCACTGTAACACTCTGATATACCCCACACCCCTCACTGTAACACTCTGATATATCCCACACCCCTCACTGTAACACTCTGATATACCCCACACCCCTCACTGTAACACTCTGATATATCCCACACCCCTCACTGTAACACTCTGATATATCCCACACCCCTCACTGTAACACTCTGATATACCCCACACCCCTCACTGTAACACTCTGATATATCCCACACCCCTCACTGTAACACTCTGATATACCCCACACACCTCACTGCAACACTCTGATATACCCCACACCCCTCACTGTAACACTCTGATATATCCCACACCCCTCACTGTTACACTCTGATATACCCCACACCCCTCACTGTAACACTCTGATATATCCCACACCCCTCACTGTAACACTCTGATATATCCCACACCCCTCACTGTTACACTCTGATATATCCCACACCCCTCACTGTTACACTCTGATATACCCCACACCCCTCACTGTAACACTCTGATATAACCCACACCCCTCACTGTAACACTCTGATATACCCCACACCCCTCACTGTAACACTCTGATATAACCCACACCCCTCACTGTAACACTCTGATATATCCCACACCACTCACTGTATCACTCTGATATACCCCACACCCCTCACTGTAACACTCTGATATACCCCACACCCCTCACTGTAACACTCTGATATAACCCACACCCCTCACTGTAACACTCTGATATATCCCACACCACTCACTGTATCACTCTGATATACCCCACACCCCTCACTGTAACACTCTGATATATCCCACACCCCTCACTGTAACACTCTGTTATATGCCACACCCCTCACTGTAACACTCTGATATATCCCACACCCCTCACTGTAACACTCTGATATACCCCACACCCCTCACTGTAACACTCTGATATACCGCACACCCCTCACTGTAACACTCTGATGCATCCCACACCCCTCACTGTAACACTCTGATATATCCCACACCCCTCACTGTAACACTCTGATATATCCCACACCCCTCACTGTAACACTCTGATATACCCCACACCCCTCACTGTAACACTCTGATATGCCCCACACCCCTCACTGTAACACTCTGATATGCCCCACACCCCTCACTGTAACACTCTGATATATCCCACACCCCTCACTGTAACACTCTGATATATCCCACACCCCTCACTGTAACATTCTGATATATCCCACACCCCTCACTGTAACACTCTGTTATATCCCACACCCCTCGCTGTAACACTCTGATATACCCCACACCCCTCACTGTAACACTCTGATATATCCCACACCCCTCACTGTAACACTCTGATATATCCCACACCCCTCACTGTAACATTCTGATATATCCCACACCCCTCACTGTAACACTCTGATATATCACACACCCCTCACTGTAACACTCTGATATACCCCACACCCCTCACTGTAACACTCTGATATATCCCACACCCCTCACTGTAACACTCTGTTATATCCCACACCCCTCGCTGTAACACTCTGATATACCCCACACCCCTCACTGCAACACTCTGATATATCCCACACCCCTCACTGTAACACTCTGATATATCCCACACCCCTCACTGTAACATTCTGATATATCCCACACCCCTCACTGTAACACACTGAAAGATCCCACACCCGTCACTGTAACACTCTGATATATCCCACACCCCTCACTGTAACACTCTGATATATCCCACACCCCTCACTGTAACACTCTGATATATCCCACACCCCTCACTGTAACACTCTGATATACCCCACACCCCTCACAGTAACACTCTGATATATCCCACACCCCTCACTGTAACACTCTGATATATCCCACACCCCTCACTGTAACACTCTGATATACCCCACACCCCTCACTGTAACACTCTGATATATCCCACACCCCTCACTGTAACACTCTGATATATCCCACACCCCTCACTGTAACACTCTGATATACCCCACACCCTTCACTGTAACACTCTGATATATCCCACACCCCTCACTGTAACACTCTGATATATCCCACACCCCTCACTGTAACACTCTGATATACCCCACACCCCTCACTGTAACACTCTGATATACCCCACACCCCTCACTGTAACACTCTGATATATCCCACACCCCTCACTGTAACACTCTGATATTTCCCACACCCCTCACTGTAACACTCTGATATATCCCACACCCCTCACTGTAACACTCTGATATAACCCACACCCCTCACTGTAACACTCTGATATACCCCACACCCCTCACTGTAACACTCTGATATATCCCACACCCCTCACTGTAACACTCTGATATACCCTACACCCCTCACTGTATCACTCTGATACACCCCACACCCCTCACTGTAACACTCTGATATATACCACACCCCTCACTGTAACACTCTGATATACCCCACACCCCTCACTGTAACACTCTGATATATCCCACACCCCTCACTGTAACACTCTGATATATACCACACCCCTCACTGTAACACTCTGATATACCCCACACCCCTCACTGTAACACTCTGATATATCCCACACCCCTCACTGTAACACTCTGATATACCCCACACCCCTCACTGTAACACTCTGATATATCCCACACCCCTCACTGTAACACTCTGATATATCCCACACCCCTCACTGTAACACTCTGATATACCCCACACCCCTCACTGTAACACTCTGATATATCCCACACCCCTCACTGTAACACTCTGATATACCCCACACACCTCACTGCAACACTCTGATATACCCCACACCCCTCACTGTAACACTCTGATATATCCCACACCCCTCACTGTTACACTCTGATATACCCCACACCCCTCACTGTAACACTCTGATATATCCCACACCCCTCACTGTAACACTCTGATATATCCCACACCCCTCACTGTTACACTCTGATATATCCCACACCCCTCACTGTTACACTCTGATATACCCCACACCCCTCACTGTAACACTCTGATATAACCCACACCCCTCACTGTAACACTCTGATATACCCCACACCCCTCACTGTAACACTCTGATATAACCCACACCCCTCACTGTAACACTCTGATATATCCCACACCACTCACTGTATCACTCTGATATACCCCACACCCCTCACTGTAACACTCTGATATACCCCACACCCCTCACTGTAACACTCTGATATAACCCACACCCCTCACTGTAACACTCTGATATATCCCACACCACTCACTGTATCACTCTGATATACCCCACACCCCTCACTGTAACACTCTGATATATCCCACACCCCTCACTGTAACACTCTGTTATATGCCACACCCCTCACTGTAACACTCTGATATATCCCACACCCCTCACTGTAACACTCTGATATACCCCACACCCCTCACTGTAACACTCTGATATACCGCACACCCCTCACTGTAACACTCTGATGCATCCCACACCCCTCACTGTAACACTCTGATATATCCCACACCCCTCACTGTAACACTCTGATATATCCCACACCCCTCACTGTAACACTCTGATATACCCCACACCCCTCACTGTAACACTCTGATATGCCCCACACCCCTCACTGTAACACTCTGATATGCCCCACACCCCTCACTGTAACACTCTGATATATCCCACACCCCTCACTGTAACACTCTGATATATCCCACACCCCTCACTGTAACATTCTGATATATCCCACACCCCTCACTGTAACACTCTGTTATATCCCACACCCCTCGCTGTAACACTCTGATATACCCCACACCCCTCACTGTAACACTCTGATATATCCCACACCCCTCACTGTAACACTCTGATATATCCCACACCCCTCACTGTAACATTCTGATATATCCCACACCCCTCACTGTAACACTCTGATATATCACACACCCCTCACTGTAACACTCTGATATACCCCACACCCCTCACTGTAACACTCTGATATATCCCACACCCCTCACTGTAACACTCTGTTATATCCCACACCCCTCGCTGTAACACTCTGATATACCCCACACCCCTCACTGCAACACTCTGATATATCCCACACCCCTCACTGTAACACTCTGATATATCCCACACCCCTCACTGTAACATTCTGATATATCCCACACCCCTCACTGTAACACACTGAAAGATCCCACACCCGTCACTGTAACACTCTGATATATCCCACACCCCTCACTGTAACACTCTGATATATCCCACACCCCTCACTGTAACACTCTGATATATCCCACACCCCTCACTGTAACACTCTGATATACCCCACACCCCTCACAGTAACACTCTGATATATCCCACACCCCTCACTGTAACACTCTGATATATCCCACACCCCTCACTGTAACACTCTGATATACCCCACACCCCTCACTGTAACACTCTGATATATCCCACACCCCTCACTGTAACACTCTGATATATCCCACACCCCTCACTGTAACACTCTGATATACCCCACACCCTTCACTGTAACACTCTGATATATCCCACACCCCTCACTGTAACACTCTGATATATCCCACACCCCTCACTGTAACACTCTGATATACCCCACACCCCTCACTGTAACACTCTGATATACCCCACACCCCTCACTGTAACACTCTGATATATCCCACACCCCTCACTGTAACACTCTGATATTTCCCACACCCCTCACTGTAACACTCTGATATATCCCACACCCCTCACTGTAACACTCTGATATAACCCACACCCCTCACTGTAACACTCTGATATACCCCACACCCCTCACTGTAACACTCTGATATATCCCACACCCCTCACTGTAACACTCTGATATACCCTACACCCCTCACTGTATCACTCTGATACACCCCACACCCCTCACTGTAACACTCTGATATATACCACACCCCTCACTGTAACACTCTGATATACCCCACACCCCTCACTGTAACACTCTGATATATCCCACACCCCTCACTGTAACACTCTGATATATACCACACCCCTCACTGTAACACTCTGATATATCCCACACCCCTCACTATCACACTCTGATATATCCCACACCCCTCACTGTAACACTCTGATATACCCCACACCCCTCACTGTAACACTCTGATATGCCCCACACCCCTCACTGTAACACTCTGATATACCCCACACCCCTCACTGTAACACTCTGATATATCCCACACCCCTCACTGTAACACTCTGATATATCACACACCCCTCACTGTAACACTCTGATATATCCCACACACCTCACTGTAACACTCTGATATATCCCACATCCCTCACTGTAACACTCTGATATACCCCACACCCCTCACTGTAACACTCTGATATATCCCACACCCCTCACTGTAACACTCTGATATATCCCACACCCCTCACTGTAACACTCTGATATACTCCACACCCCTCACTGTAACGCTCTGATGTATCCCACACCCCTCACTGTAACACTCTGATATATCCCACACCCCTCACTGTAACACTCTGATATACTCCACACCCCTCACTGTAACACTCTGATATACCCCAAACCCCTCACTGTAACACTCTGATATAACCCACACCCCTCACTGTAACACTCTGATATATCCCACACCCCTCACTGTAACACTCTGATATATCCCACACCCCTCACTGTAACACTCTGATATATCCCACACCCCTCACTGTAACACTCTGATATATCCCACACCCCTCACTGTAACACTCTGATATATCCCACACCCCTCACTGTAACACTCTGATATATCCCACACCCCTCACTGTAACGCTCTGATGTATCCCACACCCCTCACTGTAACACTCTGATATATCCCACACCCCTCACTGTAACACTCTGATATACCCCACACCCCTCACTGTAACACTCTGATATACCCCACACCCCTCACTGTAACACTCTGATATACCCCTCACCCCTCACTGTAACACTCTGATATATCCCACACCCCTCACTGTAACACTCTGATATATCCCACACCCCTCACTGTAATACTCTGATGTATCCCACACCCCTCACTGTAACACTCTGATATATCCCACACCCCTCACTGTAACACTCTGAAATATCCCACACCCCTCACTGTAACACTCTGATATATCCCACACCCCTCACTGTAACACTCTGATATACCCCACACCCCTCACTGTAACACTCTGATATACCCCACACCCCTCACTGTAACACTCTGATATACCCCACACCCCTCACTGTAACACTCTGATATATCCCACACCCCTCACTGTAACACTCTGATATACCCCACACCCCTCACTGTAACACTCTGATATACCCCACACCCCTCACTGTAACACTCTTATATATCCCACACCCCTCACTGTAACACTCTGATATATCCCACACCCCTCACTGTAACACTCTGATATATCCCACACCCCTCACTGTAACACTCTGATATATCCCACACCCCTCACTGTAACACTCTGATATATCCCACACCCCTCACTGTAACACTCTGATATATCCCACACCCCTCACTGTAACACTCTGATATATCCCACACCCCTCACTGTAACACTCTGATATATCCCACACCCCTCACTGTAACACTCTGATATATCCCACACCCCTCACTGTAACACTCTGATATACCTCACACCCCTCACAGTAACACTCTGATATATCCCACACCCCTCACTGTAACACTCTGATATATCCCACGCCCCTCACTGTAACACTCTGATATATCCCACACCCCTCACTGTAACACTCTGATATACCCCACACCCCTCACTGTAACACTCTGGTATATCCCACACCCCTCACTGTCACACTCTGATATATCCCACACCCCTCACTGTAACACTCTGATATATCCCACACCCCTCACTGTAACACTCTGATATACCTCACACCCCTCACAGTAACACTCTGATATATCCCACACCCCTCACTGTAACACTCTGATATATCCCACGCCCCTCACTGTAAAACTCTGATATATCCCACACCCCTCACTGTAACACTCTGATATATCCCACACCCCTCACTGTAACACTCTGATATATCCCACACCCCTCACTGTAACACTCTGATATACCCCACGCCCCTCACTGTAACACTCTGATATATCCCACACCCCTCACTGTAACACTCTGATATACCCCACGCCCCTCACTGTAACACTCTGATATACCCCACGCCCCTCACTGTAACACTCTGATATATCCCACACACCTCACTGTAACACTCTGATATATCCCACACCCCTCACTGTAACACGCTGATATATCCCACACCCCTCACTGTAACACACTGATATACCCCACACCCCTCACTGTAACACTCTGATATACCCCACACACCTCAATGTAACACTCTGATATATCCCACACCCCTCACTGTAACACTCTGATATACCCCACACCCCTCACTGTAACACTCTGATATATCCCACACCCCTCACTGTAACACTCTGATATACCCCACACCCCTCACTGTAACACTCTGATATATCCCACAACCCTCACTGTAACACTCTGATATACCCCACACCCCTCACTGGAACACTCTGATATACCCCACACCCCTCACTGGAACACTCTGATATATCCCACACCACCCACTGGAACACTCTGATATACCCCACACCCCTCACTGTTACACTCTGATATATCCCACACCCCCTCACTGTAACACTCTGATATATCCCACACCCCTCACTGTAACACTCTGATATATCCCACACCCCTCACTGTAACACTCTGATATACCCCACATCCCTCACTGTAACACTCTGATATACCCCACACCCCTCACTGTAACACTCTGATATACCCCACACCCCTCACTGTAACACTCTGATATACCCCACACCCCTCACTGTAACACTCTGATATATTCCACACCCCTCACTGTAACACTCTGATATACCCCACACCCCTCACTGTAACACTCTGATATATCGCACACCCCTCACTGTAACACTCTGATATATCCCACACCCCTCACTGTAACACTCTGATATACCCCACACCCCTCACTGTAACACTCTGATATATCGCACACCCCTCACTGGAACACTCTCTGATATATCCCACACCCCTCACTGTAACACTCTGATATATCCCACAACCCTCACTGCAACACTCTGATATATCCCACACCCCTCACTGTAACACTCTGATATATCCCACACCCCTCACTGTAACACTCTGATATACCCCACACCCCTCACTGGAACACTCTGATATATCCCACACCCCTCACTGTAACACTCTGATATATCCCACACCCCTCACTGTAACACTCTGATATATCCCACACCCCTCACTGTAACACTCTGATATATCCCACACCCCTCACTGTAACACTCTGATATATCCCACACCCCTCACTGTAACACTCTGATATACCCCACACCCCTCACTGTCACACTCTGATATATCCCACACCCCTCACTGTAACACACTGATAGACCCCACACCCCTCACTGTAACACTCTGATATATCCCACACCCCTCACTGTAACACTCTGATATACCCCACACCCCTCACTGTAACACTCTGATATACCCCACACCCCTCACTGTAACACTCTGATATATCCCACACCCCTCACTGTAACACTCTGATATATCCCACACCCCTCACTGTAACACTCTGATATATCCCACACCCCTCACTGTAACATTCTGATATATCCCACACCCCTCACTGTAACACTCTGATATATCCCACACCCCTCACTGTAACACTCTGATATATCCCACACCCCTCACTGTAACACTCTGATATACCTCACACCCCTCACTGTAACACTCTGATATATCCCACACCCCTCACTGTAACACTCTGATATATCCCACACCCCTCACTGTAACACTCTGATATATTCCACACCCCTCACTGTAACACTCTGATATACCCCACACCCCTCACTGTAACACTCTGATATACCCCACACCCCTCACTGTAACACTCTGATATACCCCACACCCCTCACTGTAACAGTCTGATACACCCCACACCCCTCACTGTCACACTCTGATATATCCCACACCCCTCACTGTAACACTGATATACCCCACACCCTTCACTGTAACACTCTGATATACCCCACACCCCTCACTGTAACACTCTGATATACCCCACACCCCTCAAAGTAACACACTGATATATCCCACACCCCTCACTGTAACACTCTGATATATCCCACACCCCTCACTGTAACACTCTGATATACCCCACACCCCTCACTGTAACACTCTGATATATAACACACCCTTCACTGTAACACTCTGATATATCCCACACCACTCACTGTAACACTCTGATATACCCCACACCCCTCACTGTAACACTCTGATATATCCCACACCACTCACTGTAACACTCTGATATACCCCACACCCCTCACTGTAACACTCTGATATATCCCACACCCCTCACTATAACACTCTGATATACCCAACACCCCTCACTGTAACACTCTGATATATCCCACACCCCTCACTGTATCACTCTGATATACGCCACACCCCTCACAGTAACACTCTGATATATCCCACACCACTCACTGTATCACTCTGATATACCCCACACCCCTCACTGTAACACTCTGATGTATCCCACACCCCTCATTGCAACACTCTGATATATCCCACACCCCTCACTGTAACACTCTGATATATCCCACACCCCTCACTGTAACACTCTGATATATCCCACAACCCTCACTGTAACACTCTGATATACCCCACACCCCTCACTGTAACACTCTGATATGCCCCACACCCCTCACTGTAACACTCTGATATATCCCACACCCCTCACTGTAACACTCTGATATATCCCACACCCCTCACTGTAACATTCTGATATATCCCACACCCCTCACTGTAACACTCTGATATACCCCACACCCCTCACTGTAACACTCTGATATATCCCACACCCCTCACTGTAACACTCTGATATATCCCACACCCCTCACTGTAACACTCTGATATACCCCACACCCCTCACTGTAACACTCTGATATATCCCACACCCCTCGCTGTAACACTCTGATATACCCCACACCCCTCACTGTAACACTCTGATATATCCCACACCCCTCACTGTAACACTCTGATATATCCCACACCCCTCACGTAACACTCTGATATATCCCACACCCCTCACTGTAACACTCTGATATATCCCACACCCCTCACTGTAACACACTGAAAGATCCCACACCCGTCACTGTAACACTCTGATATATCCCACACCCCTCACTGTAACACTCTGATATATCCCACACCCCTCACTGTAACACTCTGATATATCCCACACCCCTCACTGTAACACTCTGATATACCCCACACCCCTCACAGTAACACTCTGATATATCCCACACCCCTCACTGTAACACTCTGATATACCCCACACCCCTCACTGTAACACTCTGATATATCCCACACACCTCACTGTAACACTCTGATATACCCCACACCCCTCACAGTAACACTCTGATATATCCCACACCCCTCACTGTAACACTCTGATATATCCCACACCCCTCACTGTAACACTCTCTGATATACCCCACACCCCTCACTGTAACACTCTGATATATCCCACACCCCTCACTGTAACACTCTGATATATCCCACAACCCTCACTGTAACACTCTGATATACCCCACACCCCTCACTGTAACACTCTGATATACCCCACACCCCTCACTGTAACACTCTGATATATCCCACACCCCTCACTGTAACACTCTGTTATACCCCACACCCCTCACTGTAACACTCTGATATATCCCACACCCCTCACTGTATCACTCTGATATACCCCACACCCCTCACTGTAACACTCTGATATATCCCACACCCCTCACTGTAACACTCTGATATACCCCACACCCCTTACTGTAACACTCTGATATACCCCACACCCCTCACTGTAACACTCTGATATACCCCACACCCCTCACTGTTACACTCTGATATATCCCACACCCCTCACTGTAACACTCTGATATATCCCACACCCCTCACTGTAACACTCTGATATACCCCACACCCCTCACTGTAACGCTCTGAGTTATCCCACACCCCTCACTGTAACACTCTGATATATCCCACACCCCTCACTGTAACACTCTGATATACCCCACACCCCTCACTGTAACACTCTGATATACCCCACACCCCTCACTGTAACACTCTGATATATCCCACACCCCTCACTGTAACACTCTGATATATCCCACACCCCTCACTGTAACATTCTGATATATCCCACACCCCTCACTGTAACACTCTGATATATCCCACACCCCTCACTGTCACACTCTGATGTATCCCACACCCCTCACTGTAACACTCGATATACCCCACACCCCTCACTGTAACACTCTGATATACCCCACACCCCTCACTGTAACACTCTGATATACCCCACACCCCTCACTGTAACACTCTGATATATCCCACACCCCTCACTCTAACACTCTGATATACCCCACACCCCTCACTGTAACACTCTGATGTATCCCACACCCCTCACTGTAACACTCTGATATATCCCACACCCCTCACTGTAACACTCTGATATATCCCACACCCCTCACTGTAACACTCTGATATATCCCACACCCCTCACTGTAACACTCTGATATATCTCACACCCCTCACTGTAACACTCTGATATATCCCACACCCCTCACTTTAACCCTCTGATATATCCCACACCCCTCACTGTAACACTCTGATATATCCCACACCCCTCACTGTAACACTCTGATATATCCCACACCCGTCACTGTCACACTCTGATATACCCCACACCCCTCACTGTAACACACTGATATATCCCACACCCCTCACTGTAACACTCTGATATACCCCACACCCCTCACTGTAACACTCTGATATATCCCACACCCCTCACTGGAACACTCTGATATATCCCACACCCCTCACTGTAACACTCTGATATATCCCACACCCCTCACTGTAACACTCTGATATACCCCTCACCCCTCACTGTAACACTCTGATATATCCCACACCCCTCACTGTTACACTCTGATATATCCGACACCCCTCACTGGAACACTCTGATATATCCCACACCCCTCACTGTAACACTCTGATATATTCCACACCCCTCACTGTAACACATACCTGCACATACATGCATGCACACTCATACATGCACACGCATACATACACATACATGTTCATTAATGCATGCACACATATAGTCACACACACATGTACATGCCCATACATGGACACACATGTACACCATTGTCTCCCTCCACTTTCAGTGAGACGGAGGCCAGGAGAAGAAGGATTGGCTGAGACACCGAGACACACAGAGAGGGGCGTCTCCCCACCGAGACACACAGAGAGAGGGGCATCTCCCCACCGAGACACACAGAGAGGGGCATCTCCCCACCGAGACACACAGAGAGGGGCATCTCCCCACCGAGACACACAGAGAGGGGCGTCTCCCCACCGAGACACACAGAGAGGGGCATCTCCCCACCGAGACACACAGAGAGGGGCATCTCCCCACCGAGACACACAGAGAGAGGGGCATCTCCCCACCGAGACACAGAGAGAGGGGCATCTCCCCACCGAGACACAGAGAGAGAGGGGCATCTCCCCACCGAGACACAGAGAGAGGGGCATCTCCCCACCGAGACACACAGAGAGGGGCATCTCCCCACCGAGACACACAGAGAGAGGGGCATCTCCCCACCGAGACACACAGAGAGGGGCATCTCCCCACCGAGACACACAGAGAGGGGCATCTCCCCACCGAGACACAGAGAGAGGGTCATCTCCCCACCGAGACACACAGAGAGGGGCATCTCCCCACCGAGACACACAGAGAGGGGCATCTCCCCACCGAGACACACAGAGAGGGGCATCTCCCCACCGAGACACACAGAGAGAGGGGCATCTCCCCACCGAGACACACAGAGAGGGGCATCTCCCCACCGAGACACACAGAGAGAGGGGCATCTCCCCACCGAGACACACAGAGAGGGGCATCTCCCCACCGAGACACACAGAGAGGGGCATCTCCCCACCGAGACACACAGAGAGAGGGGCATCTCCCCACCGAGACACACAGAGAGGTGCATCTTCCTACCGAGACACACAGAGAGAGGGGCATCTCCCCACGGAGACACACAGAGAGGGGCATCTCCCCACCGAGACACACAGAGAGAGGGGCATCTCCCCACCGAGACACACAGAGAGGGGCATCTCCCCACCGAGACACACAGAGAGGGGCATCTCCCCACCGAGACACAGAGAGAGGGGCATCTCCCCACCGAGACACACAGAGAGGGGCATCTCCCGACCGAGACACACAGAGTGGGGCATCTCCCCACCGAGACACACAGAGAGGGGCATCTCCCCACCGAGACATACAGAGAGGGGCATCTCCCCACCGAGACACAGAGAGAGGGGCATCTCCCCACCGAGACACACAGAGAGGGGCATCTCCCCACCGAAACACACAGAGAGAGGGGCATCTCCCCACCGAGACACACAGAGAGGGGCATCTCCCCACCGAGACACACAGAGAGGGGCATCTCCCCACCGAGACACACAGAGAGGGGCATCTCCCCACCGAGACACACAGAGCAGGGCATCTCCCCACCGAGACACACAGAGAGGGGCATCTCCCCACCGAGACACACAGAGAGGGGCATCTCCCCACCGAGACACGCAGAGAGGGGCATCTCCCCACCGAAACACACAGAGAGAGGGGCATCTCCCCACCGAGACACACAGAGAGGGGCATCTCCCCACCGAGACACACAGAGAGGGGCATCTCCCCACCGAGACACACAGAGAGGGGCATCTCCCCACCGAGACACACAGAGAGGGGCATCTCCCCACCGAGACACACAGAGAGGGGCATCTCCCCACCGAGACACACAGAGAGGGGCATCTCCCCACCGAGACACACAGAGAGAGGGGCATCTCCCCACCGAGACATACAGAGAGGGGCATCTCCCCACCGAGACACACAGAGAGGGGCATCTCCCCACCGAGACACACAGAGAGGGGCATCTCCCCACCGAGACACACAGAGAGAGGGGCATCTCCCCACCGAGACACACAGAGAGGGGCATCTCCCCACCGAGACACACAGAGAGGGGCATCTCCCCACCGAGGCACACAGAGAGGGGCATCTCCCCACCGAGACACACAGAGAGGGGCATCTCCCCACCGAGACACACTGAGAGGGGCATCTCCCCACCGAGACACACAGAGAGGGGCATCTCCCCACCGAGACACACAGAGAGAGGGGCATCTCCCCACCGAGACACACAGAGCGGGGCATCTCCCCACCGAGACACACAGAGAGAGGGGCATCTCCCCACCGAGACACACAGAGAGGGGCATCTCCCCACCGAGACACACAGAGCAGGGCATCTCCCCACCGAGACACACAGAGAGAGGGGCATCTCCCCACCGAGACACACAGAAAGGGGCATCTCCCCACCGAGACACACAGAGAGGGGCATCTCCCCACCGAGACACACAGAGAGGGGCATCTCCCCACCGAGACACACAGAGCGGGGCATCTCCCCACCGAGACACACAGAGAGGGGCATCTCCCCACCGAGACACACAGAGAGGGGCATCTCCCCACCGAGACACAGAGAGAGGGGCATCTCCCCACCGAGACACAGAGAGAGGGGCATCTCCCCACCGAGACATACAGAGAGAGGGGCATCTCCCCACCGAGACACACAGAGCAGGGCATCTCCCCACCGAGACACACAGAGAGAGGGGCATCTCCCCACCGAGACACACAGAGAGAGGGGCATCTCCTCACCGAGACACACAGAGTGGGGCATCTCCCCACCGAGACACACAGAGAGAGGGGCATCTCCCCACCGAGACACACAGAGAGGGGCATCTCCCCACCGAGACACACAGAGCAGGGCATCTCCCCACCGAGACACACAGAGAGAGGGGCATCTCCCCACCGAGACACACAGAGTGGGGCATCTCCCCACCGAGACACACAGAGAGGGGCATCTCCCCACCGAGACACACAGAGTGGGGCATCTCCCCACCGAGACACAGAAAGAGGGGCATCTCCCCACCGAGACACACAGAGAGGGTCATCTCCCCACCGAGACACAGAGAGAGGGTCATCTCCCCACCGAGACACACAGAGAGGGGCATCTCCCCACCGAGACACACAGAGAGGGGCATCTCCCCACCGAGACACACAGAGAGAGGGGCATCTCCCCACCGAGACACACAGAGAGAGGGGCATCTCCCCACCGAGACACACAGAGAGGGGCATCTCCCCACCGAGACACACAGAGAGGGGCATCTCCCCAACGAGACACACAGAGAGGGGCATCTCCCCACCGAGACACACAGAGAGAGGGGCATCTCCCCACCGAGACACACAGAGAGGGGCATCTCCCCACCGAGACACACTGAGAGGGGCATCTCCCCACCGAGACACACAGAGAGGGGCATCTCCCCACCGAGACACACAGAGAGGGGCATCTCCCCACCGAGACACACAGAGAGGGCCATCTCCCCACCAAGACACAGAAAGAGGGGCATCTCCCCACCGAGACACAAAGAGATGGGCATCTCCCCACCGAGACACACTGAGAGGGGCATCTCCCCACCGAGACACACAGAGAGGGGCATCTCCCCACCGAGACACACAGAGAGAGGGGCATCTCCCCACCGAGACACAGAGAGAGGGGCATCTCCCCACCGAGAGACACAGAGAGGGGCATCACCCCACCGAGACACACAGAGAGGGGCATCTCCCCACCGAGACACACAGAGAGGGGCATCTCCCCACCGAGACACACACAGAGCAGGGCATCTCCCCACCGAGACACAAAGAGGTGGGCATCTCCCCACCGAGACACACTGAGAGGGGCATCTCCCCACCGAGACACACTGAGAGGGGCATCTCCCCACCGAGACACACAGAGAGGGGCATCTCCCCACCGAGACACACAGAGAGGGGCATCTCCCCACCGAGACACACAGAGAGAGGGGCATCTCCCCACCGAGACACACAGAGAGAGGGGCATCTCCCCACCGAGACACACAGAGAGGGGCATCTCCCCACCGAGACACAGAGAGAGAGGGGCATCTCCCCACCGAGACACACAGAGAGGGGCATCTCCCCACCGAGACACAGAGAGGGGCATCTCCCCACCGAGACACACAGAGAGGGGCATCTCCCCACCGAGACACACAGAGAGGGGCATCTCCCCACCGAGACACACAGTTGTTTTTGTTCAGTTTGGGTGAATATGATCTAACCTGTTTTTATCTCTCCTCTTTCCTCTCTCTCCCCTCCTGTATCTCTCTCTCTCCACCCCCCACCCCCCCGTATCTCTCTCTCCCCTCATGTATCTCTCTCTCCCCCTCCTGTATCTCTCTCTCTCCCCTTCCTGTATCTCTCCCTCTCTCCCCCGTATCTCTCTCTCCCCCTCCTGTATCTCTCTCCCCCTCCTGTATCTCGCTCTCCACCTCCTGTATCTCTCTCTCCCCCTCCTGTATCTCTCTCCCCCTCCTGTATCTCTCTCCCCCTCCTGTATCTCTCTCTCCACCTCCTGTATCTCTCTCCCTCCCCGTATCTCTCTCTCCCCCTCTTGTATCTCTCCCCCCTTTTCTCTCTCTCCCCCTCCTGTATTTCTCTCTCCCCCTTCTGTATCTCTCTCCCCGTCCTGTATCTCTCTCTCCCCCCGTATCTCTCTCTCCCCCTCCTGTATCTCTCTCTCCCCGTCCTGTATTTCTCTCTCTCCCGTATCTCTCTCTCCCCCTCCTGTATCTTTCTCTCTACCCCCCCCATGTCTCTTTCCCCCCATATCTCTCTTTCCCACCCATACCTCTCCCTCTCCCCCTGTATCTCTCTCTCTCCCCCCCCCGTATCTCTCTCTTTCCATCCCCCTGTATCTCACTCTCCCTCCCCTTGTGTCCCTCTCTCTCCCTCCCGTGTATCTCTCTCTCCCCATCACACTCCCCTGTCACTCTCCCCTGTCACTCTCCCCCTGTCTATCTCTCCTGTATCTCTCCCGCTGTATCTCTTACCCTGTATCTCCCCCTGCATCTCCCCCTTTATCTCTCTCCCTATATTTCTCCCCCCTGTATCCCTCCCGCTGTATCACCCCTCCTTCTCCCCATATCTCTCCCTCTGAATCACCCCCTCTTTCTCCTCCTGTATCTCTTCCAATATATCTCCCCCTGTATCTCCCCTGTATCTTCCCCTCTTACTCCCATTTTATCTCACCCTCTTTCTCCCCCTGTATGTCCCCTTGTAACTCCCCCTGTATTTCCTCCTGTATCTCTCCCCTTTATCTCTCCCCTGTATCTCTCCCCCTGTATCTCTCCCCCTGCATCTTACCTCTGTTTCTCTCCCCATTTATCATCCCCTGTATCCTCCTCCATATCTCCCCCACTGTATCTCCCCATGTATCTCACACCATGTATCTCCCCCTATATCTCCCCTGTAACTTCCCGTGTATCTCTCTCCTGTGTCTCCCCCTGTATCTCTCCCTTGTATCTCTCCCCCTGTATCTTGCCCCGTGTATCTTCCCCTGTATCTCCCCATGTATCTCTCCCCATCTATCTCCTTCTGTTTTTTCCACTGTATTTCCCCCTGTATCGCCTCATGTATCACTGCCCATGTATCTCTCCCTCTCTATCTCCCCCTGTACCTCTCCCTCTTTATCACCCCTTGTATCTCCCCCTGTACCTCTCCCCCTGTATCTCCCCCTTGTATCTCCCCCTGTACCTCTCCCCCTGTATCTATCCCTGTATCTCCCCTGTATCTTCCGCTGTATCTCCCCTGTATCTCCTGCTGTATCTCCCCCTGTATCTCCCCCTGTATCTCCTCCTATATCTCCCGCTGTATCTCCCCCTGTATCTCCTGCTGTATCGCCCCCTATATCTTCCCCTGTATCTCCCACTGTATCTCTCCCTGTTTCTCCCAATGTATCTCTCCCCATTTACCGCTCCCTCTGTATCTCCCCCTGTATCTCCTCCTATATCTCCCGCTGTATCTCCCCCTGTTTCTCCCCCTGTATCGCCCCCTATATCTTCCCCTGTATCTCCCACTGTATCTCTCCCTGCTTCTCCCAATGTATCTCTCCCCATGTACCGCTCCCTCTGTATCTCCCCCTGTATCTCCTCCTATATCTCCCGCTGTATCTCCCACTGTTTCTCCCCCTGTATCTCCCCCTCTTACTCCCATTTTATCTCACCCTCTTTCTCCCCCTGTATGTCCCCTTGTAACTCCCCCTGTATTTCCTCCTGTATCTCTCCCCTTTATCTCTCCCCTGTATCTCTCCCCCTGTATCTCTCCCCCTGCATCTTACCTCTGTTTCTCTCCCCATTTATCATCCCCTGTATCCTCCTCTATATCTCCCCCACTGTATCTCCCCATGTATCTCACCCTCTTTCTCCCCCTGTATGTCCCCTTGTAACTCCCCCTGTATTTCCTCCTGTATCTCTCCCCTTTATCTCTCCCCTGTATCTCTCCCCCTGTATCTCTCCCCCTGCATCTTACCTCTGTTTCTCTCCCCATTTATCATCCCCTGTATCCTCCTCTATATCTCCCCCACTGTATCTCCCCATGTATCTCACACCATGTATCTCCCCCTATATCTCCCCTGTAACTTCCCGTGTATCTCTCTCCTGTGTCTCCCCCTGTATCTCTCCCTTGTATCTCTCCCCCTGTATCTTGCCCCGTGTATCTTCCCCTGTATCTCCTCCTATATCTTCCCCTGTATCTCCTCCTATATCTTCCCCTGTATCTCCTCCTGTATCTCTCCCCCCATATCCCTCCCCTCCTGTAGATTGCTGTGTCCACTGTATTCTTGCCTGCCTGTTTTGCGAGTTCCTCACTTTCTGCGACCTCCTGTTGGATTGTGCCTCATGTGGAGCCGAGGGTGAGGCCTGCTGCTGCTGGGGGGTCGGAGAGGCCTGCAGTGGGGTTGAGGAGGGCTCCCCCTGTAGCCTGGACTGCGGTGTGCTGAGCGACTGCTGCGAGTCGGCCGACTGCCTGGAGATCTGCCTGGAGTGCTGCTCCATCTGCTTCCCAGCCTGAGGGGGCGTCAGTGAGGGTGGAGGCGGGGCGGGGGGGAACAGTGTGTCACCCATCCCCCATCCACCCGAACCTCCCCTCCCCCATCCACCCAACCCACCCCCCATCCACCCACCCATCCCCCATTCACCCACCCCTCCCCCATCCACCCAACCCACCCCTCCCCCATCCACCCAACCCACCCCTCCCCCATCCACCCAACCCACCCATCCCCCATTCACCCACCCCTCCCCCATCCACCCAACCCACCCATCCCCCCACCCCTCCCCCATCCACCCCAACCTCCCCTCCCCCACCCACCCGAACCTCCCCTCCCCCATCCACCCGAACCTCCCCTCCCCCACCCACCCGAACCTCCCCTCCCCCATCCACCCCAACCTCCCCTCCCCCACCCACCCGAACCTCCCCTCCCCCATCCACCCCAACCTCCCCTCCCCCACCCACCCGAACCTCCCCTCCCCCATCCACCCAAACCTGCCGTCCTAACCTGGCCTCGGCCTATATGTGACTCCAGTCCCACGCCAAGGTGGTTGACTCTTAACTGCCCTCTGAAGCGGGCCCAGCACCACCTTCGCAGGGCAACTAGGGGACGGGAGTGTTTGATGGGACAGTGTAGAGGGAGCTTTACTCTGTATCTAACCCTGTACCTGCCCTGGGAGTATTTGATGGGACAGTGTAGAGGGAGCTTTACTCTGTATCTAACCCTGTACCTGCCCTGGGAGTGTTTGATGGGACAGTGTGGAGGGAGCTTTACTCTGTATCTAACCCTGTACCTGCCCTGGGAGTGTGTGATGGGACAGTGTAGAGGGAGCTTTACTCTGTATCTAACCCTGTACCTGCCCTGGGAGTGTTTGATGGGACAGTGTAGAGGGAGCTTTACTCTGTATCTAACCCTGTACCTGCCCTGGGAGTGTTTGATGGGACAGTGTAGAGGGAGCTTGACTCTGTATCTAACCCTGTACCTGCCCTGGGAGTGTTTGATGGGACAGTGTGGAGGGAGCTTTACTCTGTATCTAACCCTGTACCTGCCCTGGGAGTGTTTGGCCTCAATAAAAGGGGTCCCTGATGGTGAGACTCCCTCTATAAAAGGGGTCCCTGATGGTGAGACTCCCTCTATAAAAGGGGTCCCTGATGGTGAGACTCTCTCTATAAAAGGGGTCCCTGATGGTGAGACTCTCTCTATAAAAGGGGTCCCTGATGGTGAGACTCCCTCTATAAAAGGGGTCCCTGATGGTGAGACTCCCTCTATAAAAGGGGTCCCTGATGGTGAGACTCTCTCTATAAAAGGGGTCCCTGATGGTGAGACTCCCTCTATAAAAGGGGTCCCTGATGGTGAGACTCCCTCTATAAAAGGGGTCTCTGATGGTGAGACTCCCTCTATAAAAGGGGTCCCTGATGGTGAGACTCTCTCTATAAAAGGGGTCCCTGATGGTGAGACTCCCTCTATAAAAGGGGTCCCTGATGGTGAGACTCCCTCTATAAAAGGGGTCCCTGATGGTGAGACTCTCTCTATAAAAGGGGTCCCTGATGGTGAGACTCCCTCTATAAAAGGGGTCCCTGATGGTGAGACTCCCTCTATAAAAGGGGTCCCTGATGGTGAGACTGCCCCAGTTCCAGTTCAAAGTGTGACCGTAACTCCGCAGTGACTCCCCTTTGCTGCGATCCCCATTGGATTGCTGGGGTAAAGCTTAACTCCGACGAACACGGGCAGCGATGAACGAGCAGGAGACACTGAGCTACATGTCATTCTCCCGGCCCCCAGAACGGTGTGAAACCCCTGACCCTCGCGATCTCGACACTTGGCGCGAGGCCTGTTACGCTGGGCCGTTGCGGTCATTGGCGCTGTTTGGTGATGTCGTGTTGTCATGAGGACGCAGCCCCACCATTGGCCGTCCAATGGAAGTGTCCGCCATTGCTTCATCTTGGCCATCGCTGTTGGACGTCGTCATCTAGTAAGGCGAGATGCCATTGGCCAAAACTGCCGAGGGGCTGGAGTCTGCTCCGCCCCATTGTCTGATATCTATCATCCATCCACTGATTCGCTGACCTCAAATATTGTTGGCTCCTTTCTGTAATTTACGGAGAGGGATGTTAAGAACGTTGCTGGAGAGAAGCCATTTTGTGACAGCACCGAGCTGGCGGCCATGAAATGAAGTTACTCCACAGAACTGCTTTTCTGTAAACCGAGTTTGCCTTTATATTGTATATTTGCTAACTTTCAGTAATAAAATCGAACGACGTTATTTCCTGCTTGTGTACTTTGCTCCTTTATTCATGTCTCCAAGTTCTCCCCGGTGTCCAGGGGCCGATTATTATCCCTCAACCAACTTCACCAAAAACAGAGGCCCAGGCCATTATCACGGGGCTGATTCTGGGATCTTGCTGTGCGGCAGCGAGGGATGTAAAATATGGACCGGGAGAGTTAAGGGGCAGCCAGAAAATTGCTTTAAGGTCGGCTAGGGCCCGGTGAGTTCGGTATCGGACCGGGTGAGTTCGGTATCGGACCGGGTGATTTCTGTATCGGACCGGGTGAGTTCCGTATCGGACCGGGTGAGTTCCGTATCGGACCGGGTGAGTTCAGTATCGGACCGGGTGAGTTCAGTATCGGACAGGGTGAGTTCGGTATCGGACAGGGTGAGTTCGGTATCGGACCGGGTGAGTTCGGTATCGGACCGGGTGAGTTCGGTATCGGACAGGGTGAGTTCGGTATCGGACCGGGTGAGTTCGGTATCGGACCGGGTGAGTTCGGTATCGGACCGGGTGAGTTCGGTATCGGACCGGGTGAGTTCGGTATCGGACCGGGTGAGTTCGGTATCGGACCGGGTGAGTTCGGTATCGGACCGGGTGAGTTCGGTATCGGACAGGGTGAGTTCGGTATCGGACCGGGTGAGTTCGGTATCGGACCGGGTGAGTTCGGTATCGGACCGGGTGAGTTCGGTATCGGACCGGGTGAGTTCCGTATCGGACCGGGTGAGTTCCGTATCGGACCGGGTGAGTTCGGTATCGGACCGGGTGAGTTCGGTATCGAACCGGGTGAGTTCGGTATCGGACCGGGTGAGTTTGGTATCGGACCGGGTGAGTTCGGTATCAGACCGGGTGAGTTTGGTATCAGACCGGGTGAGTTCGGTATCAGACAGGGTGAATTCAATATCAGACCGGGTGAGTTCGGTATCAGACCGGGTGAATTCAATATCGGACCGGGTGAGTTCGGTATCGGACCGGGTGAGTTCCGTATCGGACCGGGTGAGTTCGGTATCGGACCGGGTGAGTTCGGTATCGGACCGGGTGAGTTCGGTATCGAACCGGGTGAGTTCGGTATCGGACCGGGTGAGTTTGGTATCGGACCGGGTGAGTTCGGTATCAGACCGGGTGAGTTTGGTATCAGACCGGGTGAGTTCGGTATCAGACAGGGTGAATTCAATATCAGACCGGGTGAGTTCGGTATCAGACCGGGTGAATTCAATATCGGACCGGGTGAGTTCGGCATCGGACCGGGTGAGTTCCGTATCGGACCGGGTGAGTTCGGTATCGGACCGGGTGAGTTCGGTATCGGACCGGGTGAGTTCGGTATCGGATTGGGTGAGTTCAGTATCGGACCGGGTGAGTTCGGTATTGGACCGGGTGAGTTCGGTATCGGACCGGGTGAGTTCGGTATCGGACCGGGTGAGTTCGGTATCGGACCGGGTGAGTTCAGTATCGGACCGGGTGAGTTCGGTATCGGACAGGGTGAGTTCGGTATCGGACAGGGTGAGTTCTGTATCGGACCGGGAGAGTTCGGTATCGGACCGGGTGAGTTCGGTATCGGACCGGGTGAGTTCGGTATCGGACCGGGTGAGTTCGGTATCGGACCGGGTGAGTTCGGTATCGGACCGGGTGAGTTCGGTATCGGACCGGGTGAGTTCCGTATCGGAGCGGGTGAGTTCCGTATCGGACCGGGTGAGTTCGGTATCGGACCGGGTGAGTTCGGTATCGAACCGGGTGAGTTCGGTATCGGACCGGGTGAGTTTGGTATCGGACCGGGTGAGTTCGGTATCAGACCGGGTGAGTTTGGTATCAGACCGGGTGAGTTCGGTATCAGACAGGGTGAATTCAATATCAGACCGGGTGAGTTCGGTATCAGACCGGGTGAATTCAATATCGGACCGGGTGAGTTCGGTATCGGACCGGGTGAGTTCCGTATCGGACCGGGTGAGTTCGGTATCGGACCGGGTGAGTTCGGTATCAGACTGGGAGAGTTCAATATCGGACTGGGTGAGTTCAGTATCGGACCGGGTGAGTTCAATATCGGACTGGGTGAGTTCGGTATCGGACCGGGTGAGTTCAGTATCGGACCGGGTGAGTTCAATATCAGACTGGGAGAGTTCAATATCGGACTGGGTGAGTTCAGTATCGGACCGGGTGAGTTCAGTATCGGACCGGGTGAATTCAATATCAGACTGGGAGAGTTCAATATCGGACTGGGTGAGTTCAGTATCGGACCGGGTGAGTTCAGTATCGGACCGGGTGAGTTCAATATCAGACTGGGAGAGTTCAATATCGGACTGGGTGAGTTCAGTATCGGACTGGGTGAGTTCAGTATCGGACCGGGTGAGTTCAATATTGGACTGGGTGAATTCAATATCAGACCAGGTGAGTTCG
Organism: Heptranchias perlo; assembly: GCF_035084215.1. Lineage (NCBI taxonomy): Eukaryota > Metazoa > Chordata > Chondrichthyes > Hexanchiformes > Hexanchidae > Heptranchias > Heptranchias perlo. The sequence continues at coordinate 160,897 of NW_027139504.1, forward strand.
GTATCGGACTGGGTGAGTTCAATATCGGACCGGGTGAATTCAATATCAGACCGGGTGAGTTAAGTATCGGACTGGGTGAGTTCAATATCGGACCGGGTGAGTTCAATATCAGACCGGGAGAGTTCAATATCGGACTGGCTGAGTTCGGTATCGGTCCGGGTGAGTTCAATATCGGACCGGGGGAATTCAATATCAGACCGGGTGAGTTTGGTATCGGACTGGGTGAGTTCAATATCGGACCGGGTGAATTCAATATCAGACCGGGTGAGTTCAGTATTGGACCGGGTGAGTTCGGTATCGGACCGGGTGAGTTCGGTATCGGACCGGGTGAGTTCAGAATTGGACTGGGTTAGTTCGGTATCGGACCGGGTGAGTTCGGTATCGGACAGGGTGACTTCAGAATCGGACCGGGTGAATCATAGAAGTTACAACATGGAAACAGGCCCTTCGGCCCAACATGTCCATGTCGCCCAGTTTATACCACTAAGCTAGTCCCAATTGCCTGCACTTGACCCATATCCCTCTATACTCATCTTACCCATGTAACTGTCCAAATGCTTTTTAAAAGACAAAATTGTACCCGCCTCCACGACTGCTTCTGGCAGCTCGTCCCAGACACTCACCACCCTTTGATTGAAAAAATTGCCCCTCTGGACCCTTTTGTATCTCTCCCCTCTCACCTTAAATCTATGCCCCCTCGTTATAGACTCCCCTACCTTTGGGAAAAGATTTTGACTATCGACCTTATCTATGCCCCTCATTATTTTATAGACTTCTATAAGATCACCCCTTAACCTCCTACTCTCCAGGGAAAAAAGTCCCAGTCTGTCTAACCTCTCCCTGTAAGTCAAACCATCAAGTCCCGGTAGCATCCTAGTAAATCTTTTCTGCACTCTTTCTAGTTTAATAATATCCTTTCTATAATAGGGTGACCAGAACTGTACACAGTACTCCAAGTGTGGCCTCACCAATGCCCTGTACAACTTCAACAAGACATCCCAACTCCTGCATTCAATGTTCTGACCAATGAAACCAAGCATGCCGAATGCCTTCTTCACCACCCTATCCACCTGTGACTCCACTTTCAAGGAGCTATGAACCTGTACTCCCAGATCTCTTTGTTCTATAACTCTCCCCAACGCCCTACCATTAACGGAGTAGGTCCTGGCCCGATTCGATCTACCAAAATGCATCACCTCACATTTATCTAAATTAAACTCCATCTGCCATTCATCGGCCCACTGGCCCAATTGATCAAGATCCCGTTGCAATCCCAGATAACCTTCTTCACTGTCCACAATGCCACCAATCTTGGTGTCATCTGCAAACTTACTAATCATGCCTCCTAAATTCTCATCCAAATCATTAATATAAATAACAAATAAAAGCGGACCCAGCACCGATCCCTGAGGCACACCGCTGGACACAGGCATCCAGTTTGAAAAACAACCCTCGACAACCACCCTCTGTCTTCTGTCGTCAAGCCAATTTTGTATCCAATTGGCTACCTCACCTTGGATCCCATGAGATTTAACCTTATATAACAACCTACCATGCAGTACCTTGTCAAATGCTTTGCTGAAGTCCATGTAGACCACGTCTACTGCACAGCCCTCATCTATCTTCTTGGTTACCCCTTCAAAAAACTCAATCAAATTCGTGAGACATGATTTTCCTCTCACAAAACCATGCTGACTGTTCCTAATTAGTCCCTGCCTCTCCAAATGCCTGTAGATCCTGTCCCTCAGAATACCCTCGAACAACTTACCCACTACAGATGTCAGGCTCACTGGTCTGTAGTTCCCAGGCTTTTCCCTGCCGCCCTTCTTAAACAAAGGCACAACATTTGCTACCCTCCAATATTCAGGCACCTCACCTGTAGCGGTGGATGATTCAAATATCTCTGCTAGGGGACCCGCAATTTCCTCCCTAACCTCCCATAACGTCCTGGGATACATTTCACCAGGTCCCGGAGATTTATCTACCTTGATGCGCGTTAAGACTTCCAGCACCTCCTTCTCTGTAATATGTACACTCCTCAAGACATCACTATTTATTTCCCCAAGTTCCCTAACATCCATGCCTTTCTCAACCGTAAATACCGATGTGAAATATTCATTTAGGATCTCACCCATCTCTTGTGGTTCCGCACATAGATGACCTTGTTGATCCTTAAGAGGCCCTACTCTCTCCCTCGTTACCCTTTTGCCCTTTATGTATTTCATAGAATCATAGAATCATAGAAGTTACAACATGGAAACAGGCCCTTCGGCCCAACATGTCCATGTCGCCCAGTTTATACCACTAAGCTAGTCCCAATTGCCTGCACTTGGCCCATATCCCTCGATACCCATCTTCCCCATGTAACTGTCCAAATGCTTTTTAAAAGACAAAATTGTACCCGCCTCTACTACTGCCTCTGGCAGCTCGTTCCAGACACTCACCACCCTTTGAGTGAAAAAATTGCCCCTCTGGATCCTTTTGTATCTCTCCCCTCTCACCCGGGTGAGTTCGGTATCGGACCGGGTGAGTTCGGTATCGGACCGGGTGAGTTCAGTATCGGACCGGGTGAGTTCAGAATCGGACCGGGTGAGTTCGGTATCGGACCGGGTGAGTTCGGTATCGGACCGGGTGAGTTCGGTATCGGACCGGGTGAGTTCGGTATCGGACAGGGTGAGTTCGGTATCGGACCGGGTGAGTTCGGTATCGGACCGGGTGAGTTCGGTATCGGACCGGGTGAGTTCGATATCGGACCGGGTGAGTTCGGTATCGGACCGGGTGAGTTCGGTATCGGACCGGGTGAGTTCGGTGTCGGACCGGGTGAGTTCGGTGTCGGACCGGGTGAGTTCGGTGTCGGACCGGGTGAGTTCGGTGTCGGACCGGGTGAGTTCGGTGTCGGACCGGGTGAGTTCGGTATCGGACCGGGTGAGTTCGGTATCGGACCGGGTGAGTTCGGTATCGGACCGGGTGAGTTCGGTATCGGACCGGGTGAGTTCAATATCGGACTGGCTGAGTTCGGTATCGGTCCGGGTGAGTTCAATATCGGACCGGGGGAATTCAATATCAGACCGGGTGAGTTTGGTATCGGACTGGGTGAGTTCAATATCGGACCGGGTGAATTCAATATCAGACCGGGTGAGTTGAGTATCGGACCGGGTGAGTTCAGTATCGGACCGGGTGAGTTCGGTATCGGACCGGGTGAGTTCGGTATCGGACCGGGTGAGTTCGGTATCGGACCGGGTGAGTTCAATATCGGACTGGCTGAGTTCGGTATCGGTCCGGGTGAGTTCAATATCGGACCGGGGGAATTCAATATCAGACCGGGTGAGTTTCGTATCGGACTGGGTGAGTTCAATATCGGACCGGGTGAATTCAATATCAGACCGGGCGAGTTGAGTATCGGACCGGGTGAGTTCGGTATCGGACCGGGTGAGTTCGGTATCGGACCGGGTGAGTTCGGTATCGGACCGGGTGAGTTCAGTATCGGACCGGGTGAGTTCAGAATCGGACTGGGTTAGTTCGGTATCGGACCGGGTGAGTTCGGTATCGGACCGGGTGACTTCAGAATCGGACCGGGTGAGTTCGGTATCGGACCGGGTGAGTTCAGTATCGGACCGGGTGAGTTCAGTATCGGACCGGGTGAGTTCAGAATCGGACCGGGTGAGTTCGGTATCGGACCGGGTGAGTTCGATATCGGACCGGGTGAGTTCGATATCGGACCGGGTGAGTTCGGTATCGGACCGGGTGAGTTCGGTATCGGACCGGGTGAGTTCGGTATCGGACCGGGTGAGTTCGGTATCGGACCGGGTGAGTTCCGTATTGGACCGGGTGAGTTCCGTATCGGACCGGGTGAGTTCGGTATCGGACCGGGTGAGTTTGGTATCGGACCGGGTGAGTTCGGTATCAGACCGGGTGAGTTTGGTATCAGACCGGGTGAGTTCGGTATCAGACAGGGTGAATTCAATATCAGACCGGGTGAGTTCGGTATCAGACCGGGTGAATTCAATATCGGACCGGGTGAGTTCGGTATCGGACCGGGTGAGTTCCGTATCGGACCGGGTGAGTTCGGTATCGGACCGGGTGAGTTCGGTATCAGACTGGGAGAGTTCAATATCGGACTGGGTGAGTTCAGTATCGGACCGGGTGAGTTCAATATCGGACTGGGTGAGTTCGGTATCGGACCGGGTGAGTTCAGTATCGGACCGGGTGAGTTCAATATCAGACTGGGAGAGTTCAATATCGGACTGGGTGAGTTCAGTATCGGACCGGGTGAGTTCAGTATCGGACCGGGTGAATTCAATATCAGACTGGGAGAGTTCAATATCGGACTGGGTGAGTTCAGTATCGGACCGGGTGAGTTCAGTATCGGACCGGGTGAGTTCAATATCAGACTGGGAGAGTTCAACATCGGACTGGGTGAGTTCAGTATCGGACTGGGTGAGTTCAGTATCGGACCGGGTGAGTTCAATATTGGACTGGGTGAATTCAATATCAGACCAGGTGAGTTCGGTATCGGACTGGGTGAGTTCAATATCGGACCGGGTGAATTCAATATCAGACCGGGTGAGTTAAGTATCGGACTGGGTGAGTTCAATATCGGACCGGGTGAGTTCAATATCAGACCGGGAGAGTTCAATATCGGACTGGCTGAGTTCGGTATCGGTCCGGGTGAGTTCAATATCGGACCGGGGGAATTCAATATCAGACCGGGTGAGTTTGGTATCGGACTGGGTGAGTTCAATATCGGACCGGGTGAATTCAATATCAGACCGGGTGAGTTGAGTATCGGACCGGGTGAGTTCAGTATCGGACCGGGTGAGTTCGGTATCGGACCGGGTGAGTTCGGTATCGGACCGGGTGAGTTCGGTATCGGACCGGGTGAGTTCAGAATCGGACTGGGTTAGTTCGGTATCGGACCGGGTGAGTTCGGTATCGGACAGGGTGACTTCAGAATCGGACCGGGTGAATCATAGAAGTTACAACATGGAAACAGGCCCTTCGGCCCAACATGTCCATGTCGCCCAGTTTATACCACTAAGCTAGTCCCAATTGCCTGCACTTGGCCCATATCCCTCTATACTCATCTTACCCATGTAACTGTCCAAATGCTTTTTAAAAGACAAAATTGTACCCGCCTCCACGACTGCTTCTGGCAGCTCGTCCCAGACACTCACCACCCTTTGATTGAAAAAATTGCCCCTCTGGACCCTTTTGTATCTCTCCCCTCTCACCTTAAATCTATGCCCCCTCGTTATAGACTCCCCTACCTTTGGGAAAAGATTTTGACTATCGACCTTATCTATGCCCCTCATTATTTTATAGACTTCTATAAGATCACCCCTTAACCTCCTACTCTCCAGGGAAAAAAGTCCCAGTCTGTCTAACCTCTCCCTGTAAGTCAAACCATCAAGTCCCGGTAGCATCCTAGTAAATCTTTTCTGCACTCTTTCTAGTTTAATAATATCCTTTCTATAATAGGGTGACCAGAACTGTACACAGTACTCCAAGTGTGGCCTCACCAATGCCCTGTACAACTTCAACAAGACATCCCAACTCCTGCATTCAATGTTCTGACCAATGAAACCAAGCATGCCGAATGCCTTCTTCACCACCCTATCCACCTGTGACTCCACTTTCAAGGAGCTATGAATCTGTACTCCTAGATCTCTTTGTTCTATAACTCTCCCCAACGCCCTACCATTAACGGAGTAGGTCCTGGCCCGATTCGATCTACCAAAATGCATCACCTCACATTTATCTAAATTAAACTCCATCTGCCATTCATCGGCCCACTGGCCCAATTGATCAAGATCCCGTTGCAATCCCAGATAACCTTCTTCACTGTCCACAATGCCACCAATCTTGGTGTCATCTGCAAACTTACTAATCATGCCTCCTAAATTCTCATCCAAATCATTAATATAAATAACAAATAAAAGCGGACCCAGCACCGATCCCTGAGGCACACCGCTGGACACAGGCATCCAGTTTGAAAAACAACCCTCGACAACCACCCTCTGTCTTCTGTCGTCAAGCCAATTTTGTATCCAATTGGCTACCTCACCTTGGATCCCATGAGATTTAACCTTATATAACAACCTACCATGCGGTACCTTGTCAAATGCTTTGCTGAAGTCCATGTAGACCACGTCTACTGCACAGCCCTCATCTATCTTCTTGGTTACCCCTTCAAAAAACTCAATCAAATTCGTGAGACATGATTTTCCTCTCACAAAACCATGCTGACTGTTCCTAATTAGTCCCTGCCTCTCCAAATGCCTGTAGATCCTGTCCCTCAGAATACCCTCGAACAACTTACCCACTACAGATGTCAGGCTCACTGGTCTGTAGTTCCCAGGCTTTTCCCTGCCGCCCTTCTTAAACAAAGGCACAACATTTGCTACCCTCCAATATTCAGGCACCTCACCTGTAGCGGTGGATGATTCAAATATCTCTGCTAGGGGACCCGCAATTTCCTCCCTAACCTCCCATAACGTCCTGGGATACATTTCACCAGGTCCCGGAGATTTATCTACCTTGATGCGCGTTAAGACTTCCAGCACCTCCTTCTCTGTAATATGTACACTCCTCAAGACATCACTATTTATTTCCCCAAGTTCCCTAACATCCATGCCTTTCTCAACCGTAAATACCGATGTGAAATATTCATTTAGGATCTCACCCATCTCTTGTGGTTCCGCACATAGATGACCTTGTTGATCCTTAAGAGGCCCTACTCTCTCCCTCGTTACCCTTTTGCCCTTTATGTATTTCATAGAATCATAGAATCATAGAAGTTACAACATGGAAACAGGCCCTTCGGCCCAACATGTCCATGTCGCCCAGTTTATACCACTAAGCTAGTCCCAATTGCCTGCACTTGGCCCATATCCCTCGATACCCATCTTCCCCATGTAACTGTCCAAATGCTTTTTAAAAGACAAAATTGTACCCGCCTCTACGACTGCCTCTGGCAGCTCGTTCCAGACACTCACCACCCTTTGAGTGAAAAAATTGCCCCTCTGGATCCTTTTGTATCTCTCCCCTCTCACCCGGGTGAGTTCGGTATCGGACCGGGTGAGTTCGGTATCGGACCGGGTGAGTTCGGTATCGGACCGGGTGAGTTCGGTATCGGACCGGGTGAGTTCGGTATCGGACCGGGTGAGTTCGGTATCGGACCGGGTGAGTTCGGTATCGGACCGGGTGAGTTCAATATCGGTCCGGGTGAGTTCAATATCGGTCCGGGTGAATTCAATATCGGACCGGGGGAATTCAATTTCAGACTGGGTGAGTTCAATATCGGACCGGGTGAGTTCAATATCGGACCGGGTGAGTTGAGTATCGGACCGGGTGAGTTCAGTATCGGACCGGGTGAGTTCGGTATCGGACCGGGTGAGTTCGGTATCGGACCGGGTGAGTTCGGTATCGGACCGGGTGAGTTCGGTATCGGACTGGCTGAGTTCAATATCGGACTGGCTGAGTTCGGTATCGGTCCGGGTGAGTTCAATATCGGACCGGGTGAGTTTGGTATCGGACTGGGTGAGTTCAATATCGGACCGGGTGAGTTCAATATCAGACCGGGTGAATTCAATATCGGACCGGGTGAGTTCGGTATCGGACCGGGTGAGTTCGGTATCGGACCGGGTGAGTTCGGTATCGGACCGGGTGAGTTCAGTATCGGACCGGGTGAGTTCAGTATCGGACCGGGTTAGTTCGGTATCGGACCGGGTGAGTTCGGTATCGGACCGGGTGACTTCGGAATCGGACCGGGTGAGTTCAGTATCGGACCGGGTGAGTTCGGTATCGGACCGGGTGAGTTCGGTATCGGACCGGGTGAGTTCGGTATCGGACCGGGTGAGTTCGATATCGGACCGGGTGAGTTCGGTATCGGACCGGGTGAGTTCGGTATCGGACCGGGTGAGTTCCGTATCGGACCGGGTGAGTTCTGTATCGGACCGGGTGAGTTCGGTATCGGACCGGTTGAGTTCTGTATCGGACCGGGTGAGTTCGGTGTCGGACCGGGTGAGTTCGGTATCGGACCGGGTGAGTTCGGTATCGGACCGGGTGAGTTCAGTATCGGACCGGGTGAGTTCGGTATCGGACCGGGTGAGTGTGATATGGGTCTGGGTGAGTGTAATATCGGACTGGGTGAGTCTCTGTGTCTCTTTCTCTCCCTCTCTCTATCTCACTCTCTCTCTCTCTCTCTATCTCACTCTCCTTCTCTCCTAAACCACTGATTTATATGGTCCATTAGCCTTTGCCCTGCTCAGGATGAACATTAATGTTTTAACAACTGCCTGTCCCATCCTCGCCAGGACTAGGAACGGGTAAGACAATCTCACACTCCCTGCACAATTCCTGCCCACCTCCATTACCAATCAATACAGCACGTGGGTTACAGAGAGACACGGGCATTTTAAACCAGACCTACTGGAGCCTGACGGAGATTTAATCTAACTTATTGATACAGAGTTAGAACTGCAAGATACAGTGACAATACCATTCAATACATGACTGGAAAACACCATCAGAGACCCCTTTTATAGAGGGAGTCTCACCATCAGGGACCCCTTTTATAGAGAGAGTCTCACCATCAGGGACCCCTTTTATAGAGGGAGTCTCACTGTCAGGGACTCCTTTTATAGAGGGAGTCTCACCGTCAGGGACCCCTTTTATAGAGGGAGTCTCACCGTCAGGGACCCCTTTTATAGAGAGAGTCTCACCGTCAGGGACCCCTTTTATAGAGGGAGTCTCACCGTCAGGGACCCCTTTTATAGAGAGAGTCTCACCATCAGGGACCCCTTTTATAGAGGGAGTCTCACCATCAGGGACCCCTTTTATAGAGGGAGTCTCACCATCAGGGACCCCTTTTATAGAGGGAGTCTCACCATCAGGGACCCCTTTTATATAGAGAGTCTCACCATCAGGGACCCCTTTTATAGAGGGAGTCTCACCATTAGGGACCCCTTTTATAGAGAGAGTCTCACCATCAGGGACCCATTTTATAGAGGGAGTCTCACCATCAGAGACCCATTTTATAGAGGGAGTCTCACCATCAGGGACCCCTTTTATAGAGGGAGTCTCACCATCAGAGACCCATTTTATAGAGGGAGTCTCACCATCAGGGACCCCTTTTATAGAGGGAGTCTCACCATCAGAGACCCATTTTATAGAGGGAGTCTCACCATCAGGGACCCCTTTTATAGAGGGAGTCTCACCATCAGGGACCCCTTTTATAGAGGGAGTCTCACCATCAGGGACCCCTTTTATAGAGGGAGTCTCACCATCAGGGACCCCTTTTATAGAGAGAGTCTCACCATCAGGGACCCATTTTATAGAGGGAGTCTCACCATCAGAGACCCATTTTATAGAGGGAGTCTCACCATCAGGGACCCCTTTTATAGAGGGAGTCTCACCATCAGGGACCCCTTTTATAGAGGGAGTCTCACCATCAGGGACCCATTTTATAGAGGGAGTCTCACCATCAGGGACCCCTTTTATAGAGGGAGTCTCACCATCAGGGACCCCTTTTATAGAGAGAGTCTCACCATCAGGGACCCCTTTTATAGAGGGAGTCTCACCATCAGGGACCCCTTTTATAGAGAGAGTCTCACCATCAGGGACCCCTTTTATAGAGGGAGTCTCACCATCAGGGACCCCTTTTATAGAGGGAGTCTCACCATCAGGGACCCCTTTTATAGAGAGAGTCTCACCATCAGGGACCCCTTTTATAGAGGGAGTCTCACCATCAGGGACCCCTTTTATAGAGTCTCACCATCAGGGACCCCTTTTGTAGAGAGAGTCTCACCATCAGGGACCCCTTTTGTAGAGAGAGTCTCACCATCAGGGACCCCTTTTATAGAGGGAGTCTCACCATCAGGGACCCCTTTTATAGAGGGAGTCTCACCATCAGGGACCCCTTTTATAGAGGGAGTCTCACCATCAGGGACCCCTTTTATAGAGGGAGTCTCACCATTAGGGACCCCTTTTATAGAGAGAGTCTCACCATCAGGGACCCCTTTTATAGAGGGAGTCTCACCATCAGGGACCCCTTTTATAGAGAGAGTCTCACCATCAGGGACCCCTTTTATAGAGGGAGTCTCACCATCAGGGACCCCTTTTATAGAGTCTCACCATCAGGGACCCCTTTTATAGAGTCTCATCATCAGGGACCCCTTTTATAGAGGGAGTCTCACCATCAGGGACCCCTTTTATAGAGAGAGTCTCACCATCAGGGACCCCTTTTATAGAGAGAGTCTCACCATCAGGGACCCCTTTTATAGAGGGAGTCTCACCATCAGGGACCCCTTTTATAGAGAGAGTCTCACCATCAGGGACCCCTTTTATAGAGGGAGTCTCACCATCAGAGACCCCTTTTATAGAGGGAGTCTCACCATCAGAGACCCCTTTTATAGAGGGAGTCTCACCATCAGGGACCCCTTTTATAGAGGGAGTCTCACCATCAGGGACCCCTTTTATAGAGTCTCACCATCAGGGACCCCTTTTATAGAGAGAGTCTCACCATCAGGGACCCCTTTTATAGAGGGAGTCTCACCATCAGGGACCCCTTTTATAGAGGGAGTCTCACCATCAGGGACCCCTTTTATAGAGTCTCACCATCAGGGACCCCTTTTATAGAGGGAGTCTCACCATCAGGGACCCCTTTTATAGAGAGAGTCTCACCATCAGGGACCCCTTTTATAGAGAGAGTCTCACCATCAGGGACCCCTTTTATAGAGTCTCACCATCAGGGACCCCTTTTATAGAGGGAGTCTCACCATCAGGGACCCCTTTTATAGAGGGAGTCTCACCATCAGGGACCCCTTTTATAGAGTCTCACCATCAGGGACCCCTTTTATAGAGAGAGTCTCACCATCAGGGACCCCTTTTATAGAGAGAGTCTCACCATCAGGGACCCCTTTTATAGAGGGAGTCTCACCATCAGGGACCCCTTTTATAGAGAGAGTCTCACCATCAGGGACCCCTTTTATAGAGGGAGTCTCACCATCAGAGACCCCTTTTATAGAGAGAGTCTCACCATCAGGGACCCCTTTTATAGAGGGAGTCTCACCATCAGGGACCCCTTTTATAGAGGGAGTCTCACCATCAGGGACCCCTTTTATAGAGGGAGTCTCACCATCAGGGACCCCTTTTATAGAGAGAGTCTCACCATCAGGGACCCCTTTTATAGAGGGAGTCTCACCATCAGGGACCCCTTTTATAGAGGGAGTCTCACCATCAGGGACCCCTTTTATAGAGGGAGTCTCACCATCAGAGACCCCTTTTATAGAGAGAGTCTCACCATCAGGGACCCCTTTTATAGAGGGAGTCTCACCATCAGGGACCCCTTTTATAGAGAGAGTCTCACCATCAGGGACCCCTTTTATAGAGGGAGTCTCACCATCAGGGACCCCTTTTATAGAGGGAGTCTCACCAT